>NW_009737049.1:20912-23035 GCF_000703405.1 Apaloderma vittatum
CACAGGTTTTAGCAGCGAAAGTTTTTAAAGAAACTGTGCTACCTAAAAGGGGTAAGGGACAAAGTTAAATAGAGAAATTGATATTGGATAGATTGTTTAGGAGAAAGAAACAGTGGTAGGAAAACATGGTCATTGTCACTACAGAAGTGCCAGAGACATTCCAGGAGGTTAATGCAGTGACCAGTTACGCTGAGCTATCCAGGGTAACCAAGAAGAGGACCGAAGAACTACCAGAGTATCGCACTTCATTCAATATAGGTAAACATGTTTTTCCTACTTGTATCGCTGCTTCATGTCTTAACTTGACATGTAAAATAACCAAGCTGACTGCTTTGACTCAGAAAACAAGATTTCTGCTTATTCTAGAAAAGTGTTGGCTCAATGTTTGATAGAAAAGAAGGAACAGGCAATAAAAGAGAAAATATCATCTATAACACTGCATAAATTCATTGTGTACACAGATACTGAGAACACTGCATGCAGCTCTGGTCAGTCAAAAGGGTCAGTTTCAAGCATATAAACCCAGAAATTTCTCTTTCACAGCACCATTCATTCAGTATTTATCCTCCCTGTTTCATTCTATGCTCCTTGCCAAAAGCATTACACATTCTCCAAATCCCAGTGGAGAGATCACAGAAATAAAAATGCATATACACACATGTATCTCGAATTTCTTTACTGTTTAAGTAATTTTCTTTGTTTTTAAACGACTGGCTGTTTACTATAGTTAACTCCAAAGCAAAAGTGTTTTGAACAACCCCAGGTCCAAACCACCTAGGTATGGACCTCAGACCCTTAGACTATGACAGAACCTTTTTTTCCAAACATAATGGTATTTTTAGATATTTATGACTGCATTCTTCATGGTAAGTTTGTATACAAATGGGTACCACCAGCAGCTGCACTTTGCATACAGCGTATACAGACATTAATTGAAGATACTGGAGCCTCCAGAAATGCAACAAATGAGTTCTAATTGTTGTAGACATTCTCACAGCACGGTTAAATAAAAAAAAGTCTCCAAATTCCACACAGAAACTTCTGCACAGAGAGTTTCATCTGAAGGCCAAAGGGCCATAGAGAGGCAAGCTACTGAGAAAACACATGCCACTGGACAGATCTCTTGCAAGTGAGTGTGGGAAATAATATTTTGACAGAGTGATTGCTGAGTAAACTCTTGCAGTTGCTTATGGAGGAGCTTTGTCACAAAACTACCTGCACATGAGTATTCTCAGCCCTCTGAGGGAATGGAGAATATCAAGAAGAATGTTTCTTGGAAAGGGAAAAGCTCAAACTGCCTATTATACTAATTTATTTTTTTTTATGTCTTGCAGAACAACAGGGCTGCAAGAACAGTGGTAATCAAACAACTGAGTTCTTTGTCTCAGTCTTTACTCCTACAACCAGCCCTCAGGAATTCCAGACACTAAAAGTAAGGGAGCAAAACTGGAGCAAGGAAGACTCCACACAGGTCAGTGAGGACTGGGTTAGAGAACTCTTGCAGAAACTGAAAACACACAAATCCACAGGCCACAATGGGGTGCATCAATGTGTGCTGAGAGAGCTGGCTGATGTTGCCCTCTCCATAAAGAGTCCCTCTCCATCATTTTTGAAAAACCATGGAGAACGGGAGAGGTGCCTGAGGACTGGAAGAAAGCCCGTGTCACTCCAGTCTTCAAAAAGGGCAAGGAGGAGGACTTGGGTAACTACAGACTGATCAGCCTCAGCTCCATCCCTGGGAAGATGATGGAGCGGCTCATTCTGAAGGCCATCTCTTGTCAGTTGGAAGAAAAGACGGTTATCAGGAGTAGCCAACATGGATTCAACAAGGGGAAATCTTTCCTGACTAATCTGATATCCTTCTACGATGGTGTGACGAAATGGGTAGATGAAGGGAGAGCAGTGGATGTCATATACCTTGACTTCAGTAAGGCTTTTGATACTGTCTCCCATAACATCCATGTAGGTAAACTGAAGAAATGTGGGATAGATGATTGGACCGTGAGGTGGATTGTGAACTGGCTCAGCAACAGAGTTCAGAGGACTGTGATCATCAGAGCCAAGTTGGAGGCCTGTGGCCAGTGGTGTTCCCAAGGGATCAGTGCTGGATCCAGTTTTGTTCC
>NW_009737049.1:23188-36318 GCF_000703405.1 Apaloderma vittatum
AACAACAAGTGCAAAGTCCTGCATCTGGGGATGAATAACACCAGGCACCAGTACAGATTAGGGGTCTCCCTGCTGCAAAGCAGCCCCATGGAGAAAGACCTTGGAGTCCTAGTGGACAGTAAGTTGTCCATGGGACAGCAACATGCCCTTGTGGCCAAGAGGGCCAATGGGATCCTGGGGGGCATTAAGAAAAGTGTGTCCAGCAGGTCTGGGGAAGTTCTCCTCCCCTTCTACTCTGCCCTGGTGAGACCACACCTGGAATACTGTGTCCAGTTTTGGGCTCCCCAATTCAAGAGAGACAGGGTCCTACTGGAGAGAGTCCAACAGAGAGCCACAAGGATGATCAAGGGACCTGAACATCTCTCCAGTGAAGAGACATTGAGAGAACTGGGGCTGTTTAGCCTTGAAAGGAGACAGCTGAGAGGGGACCTTATTAACATATATAAATATCTGAGGGATGGGTGTCAAGAGGAAGGAGACAATCTCTTCTCAGTGGTGCCCAGCAACAGGACAAGGAATAACAGGTGTAAGTTAGAACATAGGAAGTTCTGCCTCAACATGAGGAGAAAGTTCCTCACTGTGAAAGTGACAGAGCACTGGCACAGGCTGCCTAGAGAGGTTGTGGAGTCTGCTTCTCTGGAGACTTCCAAAACTTGCCTGGATGTGTTCCTGTGTGGCTGCCCTAGGGGATCCTGCTGTGTGATTTTCCTTGCTGTGAATGAAGATCTTTTCAGTAAGGGATAGACAAGGCCAAAAAACTACATGAACTGTTGTGGCATGGTTTAGTGCAAGTCTGATTAGGGTGCAAACTCCCAGGGTTCTAGGTGAGTAACTCGTACAGAGCAAGAAAACACTGAGAAACTGAGAGAAGAATTTTCAAAGCTATCTTAAATAGGCTGGATTTTAAAGGATTAGTCATATAGAACCATTCCTAGACTTGTGGAGCACCTGTAAAGTCAGAGATCTAGCAGGAGAATATCAGAAAAGAAGCACAGATTTACTTTTGTTTGTAAAGGTCAGACTTTCTCTTCTCTTCATAACAAAGATATCTATATTGGGTAGTTCTCAGCCCAAAAATGAAGCCTGGAAGATGACATTAGAATTATCAATATCACATACTGTTTTCCGCTTACAAAAGCAAAAAATAGCTAGGGTCTACTCCCATGCTCTGAAATCAGGGCAAATAGATCTTTGCTGGAATACTTGATTTTGCCCATACCCCAGCAAGGAAGGGAGGGCCACGCACCATCATCTCAATGTAGAGAAAAACATCAATCATCACCTAAATGTATTACCCTTAACTGTGCTATCAGAATGCCTAATAAGTTCTCTCAATTTTTCTACTATAAAAAACCAGCAGAGTGAAGCTTTACAACCAGGATTTCTATGACCTTAACCATTCATGGCAATATACATAAGCACAGATACCAGAATTGCATCCTGTGTTTCTACCGGATTGGCAGTGCTACCACACCTTCTCTACTGTGACGCAACATTGCAGGAAGATTGTTACCTAATGATACATGGTTAAAATGAGCAGTGTCTCAACATATCTCCTTCTAAGTAATTTCAATGTAATCTTCAGTCTACTTTTATAACAGAAGTGTTCAACTAAACCCTGCAAATGCCATGAAAACTGCCAAGAAGTTTCTTAATACAGTTCAGCTTCTGTATTTATAAACACCTCAGTATCATCTGCCAAAATGTTATTTGGCAATTTCTTATAGCAGAAAAACTCTGGGAATTGCAACAGGATTCTTCCCCTATAGCAACAGGGCATCAAGGGAGCTATTTTCATTTCTTCTTCAGCAGCTGAGTATTTTAGTGTTGTAACTACAGATACCAACTGGTTTTGCACTTTAAGTTATAAAACTAAAGTCTTTTCAGCAGTAGATGTCTCATGTGCCTTCTCTTAAAAGGAATCCAAACAACATACAACAGTGGTTTCCATTTCCTTTTTACTTAAACATTACAGATTTTCAGAGGCAACAGAAAACATTCAGAAGATTTCACAACAATTTCTTAGGTGCTCACTTAAAAGAATACACTCACAGATATCGAGGAATCAGAAAATAATTTAGTAAGGCAAGCAACATTTACAGCAGTAATTCCACATAAGGTGGAATGCTTTTCTATAGCAAAAATGTAAGTAGAAAAAGAATGGAAAACTATGTATCTTTTGAACAGAAAATTCTAATACACAGATTCCTTCATATTGCTCAAGACGATTTCATGCTCTACACCAGTGATTCAAGATTGCAATAAATAGCATAGAGATAAGTTGCCAAACAATAAACCAGAATAAAAATAGCCACAGTATGTTACACTGTCAAAGCTCTGACCTAACAAGACAGGTAAAGTTACATGGGCAGTTCTACCATAAACTTTTGTTTTTCTTTCACTTTTTCTGAATATGTGCACTCCAACAGAAACTTGACACATGCAGCTCAAGTTGAAAGAAACTTTTTTCTAAATTAAGAAACAACATAAACCAAACAAGCAGCTCAGTAAAATGTGAAAATTTCAGTGGTTGGTTATTCTGTGGGTAAGAAACACAAGTTTTAGATACTATGACCATAAAACAGGTAGGTTTTCTAGTGGGCAGTCAGTCCTGGTCCTTCTTGTAGCTGATGCCTGCGTAGGCAATAATTTCAAAAAAAGAGACCATTTCACTGAATATTTGCTCACTTTAAAAAAACAAGGAAAAGTACCTTTCAGAGGAAAACAATAACATCGTATTAACTCCAAATTTGAATGAAATTCCGCAAGTCCATTAAAGGCAATTTGATTTTGAGCTTTACAGTACCATTTTGATAGACTTAACACCTGTCATATAAAACCTAAAAACCTTTCTCAACTTAAGAAAACTACATGTAAGAAAGGAGGGAGAACAGCTAAGCATCTCCACATATACTGAGCTGGTTATACCAAGACACAAACAGGCACGGACCGACATGCAGAAATAACTCTATTCACAGCTAGGGCAGGGGAGCCAGCTTCAGAAAGTCTCAGGAATGTGCTGAAGGTCAAGAGATTCAAGAGAGATTTCAAATTAACTATATCACACATTGGAGGACTTTTTCAAGATGTAGTGTACTACTAACAGAAAAATTCTCACACACTGCAAATACCCAGGGGAAAGGCCCTGTTGCTGTATATTGTGAATTTGCCTAAAATTCAGATCAAATTTACAGATCAGCATCCTGAATGCCTATCATGTAATCTGCATTCCTTTTCTGCAGTTTTCATCTCCTAACCTTCAACTAAGTGGGACGCTACTAAACACAGCAGAATAAAATGTTCCTTCTTGTAAATAAGCACAAACTCTAGAAATAAACAATTACTCTATTAATTAATCACAGATTCAGTCTCATCTATATAAGATTTAAAACTATACCTTTACTGGTATTGGTTTTATCCTCTTCTAGAAGAGCTTCATATATACTAGTTATAAAAAATAATTGTTATGACATGTCCTCCAGTTATTTGGTAACTTTGTAAACTAGCGCTTATGCTTCTAGAAACGCACAGTAATTCACACTCTGCAGACAATGGTGATGGTCACTGTGAACACTGCAGATAAAGATTATCTTAGTAATACAGAAGGAGATTGTTGATCATCCTGTCTTTACTACTGAGGGTAATTTTGAAAATTTATTAAGTATTTTGAGAAACTGAAATACAAAAAAAAGAAAAAAGAATACAAACCCCTTGAAATATAAATTCATAAATATAGAAGTTCGGAGGTAAATTTTATAAAAATTCTGAATTACTGAAATAAGATAGCACTCAGAATATCCTTAAAAACATCCAGATTGCCAGATCAATTTATTATAAAAGTTGCTTTATTCTTCTACCTGAAACAAAGCCGTAAGTCTCCAGTGCAAGAAGCAGAAAAAGTAACTGTTAGCCTTTTCACACCAGAAGTCAATGTACAAAACTACAAACAAAGACAAAGTTTGTGCAGTTAATTTCAACCTGTAGTGAGTTGGGAGATGGCTAGTTAATGTTTATTAATTGTTTTAAAATAACTGTATCATTTAGTTGATGCAGATGTAAATGCTTCTTCTCAAATGTTGGTAAAATTTCGAACATACAATTAACATCAGCTGTTAAGATTAATTATTCTAAAGATTCAGAAAAGCTAGACACAATACATCCAAAAAACCAAAACACCTAATATAGTAAACTCATTTTCTTTTAGCCTGAGACACGCATTCTTCAAGACTTATGATTCTTCAAGACTTACGATCAGTATCTTCTCCCTCGGTAGGATCCAACCAAGAGCTTATTTGGGTCAGGTTTGCTAAATCTTACAATTAATATTTCTGAATTATAGAAAATCTGTATTAGATTAACTAGGCTTAAAATATACTAATGCATTAGTAATACTACTATGCAAACATATCTATTTTGAAATCTGCTTTTTAACCTCTTTCATCACTGCTAAACCTTTTTAAGAACTTGAAACAAGCTAAACTTTAATCGACTGTATAAATTTCGATTAATAAATCCAAAATGTTGTTTAGTTCAGTCAGTGTTCTAAATCACTTCCCAGCTAAACATAGAGCAGAAATTTTACTTTCACTTTTGGGCTTAAGTGAATGGTTCATTAAAAATATCAACACTGGCTAGTTGGCTATTATTTACAAAACTTGATTTATTTCTATTACTATAATTTTTAAAAAGCACATAAACTTCACCAGTATGGGCACCAGAAAATCACAAATAAGGTAAATTACAAAACTGCATCTCTTCACTAAGACGAGCACAGAAAGCTGCTGTCATACATTTAAGCCACAGTGGGAGTTTTTAAATATGTTGCTTTGAAAATGATTTTAAAGTGAAACCAGCTTTCACATTTATACAGTGTCTTCTGAGAGAAATGTGACAAATAAAACAGAAACATGTAACCTTTAGAATTATTTTGGCAGTAAAGTGAACACTGCAGCTTTATGATTTTACAAACCTCATTTAAGATTTCTAGCAAAGGAAGTGTTGAGTAAAACACGTAAAACATCTGCACAAGCAGTATAAGAACACTGAGTTTTATTTACAAAACAAATATTCCTGCAGATGGCTAACAATATATCACTATGTCTCCAGAACACTAATTTTCTGAGCAGATCTTTTGGGAACGCACTCCAGAAGAGTGGTATGTGCTCTTGCATCATATTTTACAGATCAGCAAAAAACATACCTGTTACAAACTACTCAGATCAAGTTTTCCTGCATTTGTTAATGCACGTGTCAGACTGCTAAAACAATATTAAGTAAGAAATCCAACCAGGTAAAAACAGTAAGAAAATATTCAAACTAATTCCTAGCAATCAAACATTAAAGGGAACGTTTACTTGTAACTAGGCAATTTTAAATTTTCTCACTGACACGGCATTCTGCGGGCCAGGGATGGTCCCTACCCTGTAACCATAGCACTGCCTAAACAAATCATTTGCTAATTCGGCTCTCTCGGAGCCCCATTTCTATGCTGGGGCTGGAGAGGTGCCAATCCTAAAACCAAGAGGTGAACGTAACAGCAAGCATACTATGTAATTTCTGTACCTGTAAGAAGAAAAAAGCAGGAGAACTTTTACCTCATCTTCATCTTCTTGATACTAAGGGAAATAATTCTGGCCGGCTGCTTCTTGTCCAGCTCATTAACCTTTATTACAACTATCACACCAAGTGTAGAAATCATATTTCTGGAATAAAATGAAGATGTTTATGAAGTCTTCTGCCTGTTCATAGCTTTGTATTCTGTGATACTAAAAGGATACCTGGCTTTCAGGTTGGGCTTTTCTTGGGGGGGTGACAGTGTGGAGTTGGGTTTTTTTAAACTGGTGAGAACTTTTAAAAACTGTTTAAAAAGTGATTGATGTATAAGCATTTCAAGCATGCAGTTGTCATTCTAACAAAATTCCATTTCTGACGATGGACTGAATAATTTTAAAGTTTCATTAAGCCCTGGGTTTAAGAGAAGTACAGTTGAAAGAACAGTACCACACATGCTGTGTTTTAGGTGCTTCCTGCTCCTTACCACACCGTTTATTTTATGTGGAATAAGTTTTATCTGCTTTGTTACTATTGCTGTAAAGCTGGTTTCTCCTTTCATGTAAGTTTATACCAAGTCAAAAGGTTATTAAAAATCACATAAATTGTAAATAATACTCTATGCTCAGTTATCTCCAGAGTGACGAGCTAGATGTTAAACAGTGTTCACTGAAGAACATGACAAGATAGTTCAAAATAACTCTGTTTACTTAGCTGTTCTGAGTCCAAGGCAAAAGCAGATGAACAGTTAATATGACTGTCTTGGAAGTTGTCTTATTTTATGTTCTTATTTTCATGTTCTTGTTTTACAGATATATCCAAAGAAAAAAAATATTCTTTACTTAAATCCAGAAAACTTGCCAGAAAACAATTTCCTGTCATCAACAGCTAGGAATATCCAAGTTGTTTTTGCACAGTAATTCACGTGAGTAACTCCTCAGTTTAAAGAAGATAACTTCTGTTCAGATCAATCCGGCTGTGTTTGTGGTGTGCTTCAGAGAAAGAGACAGGGAGGCTCACAACAGCAGGCTGCTATTCTTACAGATATATTGGAAGGACATTATTTAACAGAATCTGCTCTAAGTTCCTGTGCCCTCAGCTGGAAAGCTCCCGCATGGATTGCTATAAAAATAGCAAGGCACACTGAGTAAGCAAGCACCTTATCCTGCTACTTGCGCATTACAAGAGCGTGTTTATGTTAGTGTCTACATCTGACAAGTTATGTATTTCATTAATTTGTTTCATTTTTCACTAAATGCAACTGTCCCTAGCACACTTACATGGTCTTTGTAACTCACGTGATTGTACGCTGAATTCTGCATTTATCCTTTTCACACAACCCCACAACTCAGGACATTTTCCCGCACAGGAGCAAATCTACATCACAAGCCGCATTACGATTTTCTGTTTTAAATTTACAAGAAATATTATTTAACAGCCTAAAGAATTTGCATTTTGGGATATACGACTGTCCAGTTCTCCTCGTTTGTCAATATGTTCAGTGACACAAGAGCAGGATAATGGATTTCAATGGATGTTCTATTGATGTTTTTTATTAAAACAGGCTAAAACTGAATTTCATTAAAGCTTCCAGTCACACAGAAAAAGACGTTCCACATCAGAAATAATGTTAATAATGATTATAAAGAAACACTATGATGCTTGAATCCAATCACAGTAGCAAAATACAAGTGAAAGAAAATACAAACATAGTATTTAACGGTAAATGAAACTCAGCTGTGAGAAATACAATAAGCAACTGTATGCAAGGTCAAAGGATGCTGGAGTTCAAAATTTAAAGTAAACATGGATGGCAAGATTAACTTTACTTAAATTTTGACTTATATTTCTAGGTCACTTATTCATAGGCTACAATCAGATCAGATATTCTTTAAATATAATACATTTCTAAGTCGCCTTTCCCAGGTATAAAGGTAAGATACCAGTTAAAAACAATTTTAAGCATCTATTTTGTGGCAGACTAGAACTTAATGAATACTAATTCTGTTTAAAAATGAAGGCAAAAAGGGGGTTTTGGACATGAAATGTGAGCATTTTTAACACCAAAGAACTACTGTCCACTTCTTTATTAATTATGACTTTTGCACTTAAGTGGAATAAAGCAAATTAGATCTGTGGATCTAATCTGAATTTTTGTAGTTGTGCCCATATCTCCAGCTGTAGTGACTAGTGAAGCAGTCACAGACACTGAAAAAATACAGTATATTATAGATGAGATTTTGAACATCATGTATTTGATGTGCAGCATATTTTACACTCTAAAACATTTTTACTATAAGGTGAACACTATGGGGATAATCCATACAGTATTGATAATTAGATAAGCATTTACTGATAAAAATTCACAAATTAATGTAGTCTTCCGTTTTTCTACAGAACAACAACCATCAACACTTGGTATTAATTCCTCTAATGTAATCTACAGTTTAAATGTAAGAGATACCACTATTACTGCAATACCTAAAAATACTTAGATTTAGAATTATTAATTTTTTTTTACAACTGAAGAGAAATGATTCTATATAAAACATTCCTCAAAAATTATAGACCATATTTATTCCCATTCGCACAGGATATGCAGACTGTCTGCTCCAGCCCTAGCAGACTCCTACCACAAGGGACCATCAAATTCATGAAAAAGATGAGAATCCTCCACAGATGCCACTTGAAGAACAAATGTACCCAGCTGCCACCATCTTCCAGAAGATCCAGCCCATCTTCCCAGATGGTCTAGCTATACCCCCAACTCACAAGCCCCCCATCCCGTTGTAGCATGCTGGCTTGCACACATGAATTCTGCACATTCTTTCAACCACTGGCTGCAAACTCATGCTAACAAATACGTAACAGATACACTGCTTCTGAAGTGCCTAACAGGTAACACAAGATCCAGAATTACCTCCAGAGAGCTGGTAGAAGTGAAGCTACAAAAGTAACTTTCACAGTATACGCAAGGATTCTATCACCTTAAGACATCTTAAGAAGAGGAGGCTGAGGGGTGACCTCATTAATGTTTATAAATACGTTAAAGGTGAGTGTCAGGAGGACAGAGCCAGGCTCTTTTCAGTGATGTCCAATGACAGGACAAGGGGCAACGGGTTCAAGCTGGAACATAGGAGATTCCACAAAAACATTAGAAAAAACTTTCCCTGTGAGGGTGACAGAGCACTAGCACAGGCTGCCCAGGGAGGTTGTGGAGTCTCCTCTGGAGACATTCAAAACCCGCCTGGACACGTTCCTGTGTGACCTACTGTAGGTGATCCTGCTCTGGCAGGGGGGCTGGACTAGATGATCTTTTGAGGTCCCTTCCAACGCCTAACATTCTGTGATTCTGTGTGATCTCACTGTGAAAAAGTAATTTATATTAGCCGCAAACTTCATGGTACTCAAGCTTCATTATAGCATAATTCAAATAACAAAGCTGAAACGCAACATAAGTCTATTATTACATGAAAGATTACTTTCCTGTCACCACTGCCACATTTGGAAGACACCTACAGTTCTGAATCTCTTTAAGTATTTTCCATTAGTGCAAAACATTTGTAAATGTTCTCTAAGCTGAAGCCTTACACACATAGTCTTTTGTGAAGTAACTTTTCCTCATCATTCTTTCATCATAAAGTGAGTCCATAGCACAAAACAATAAATCAGTTTAAAAGTACTGAAAGAAACTACAATCACCCTTCACAGGCAACGTCATTTTTAGTGGAAGTACTGAGTTACCACGCAGAAGTGCATGTTTTTATTGATTACCAGGCCCCTAAATGCTAGCCCATGCATCATCGTGGGCACCTGAAGTAGGAATACATGAGTCAGGCTTCCACAGTACAAGGGAAGGGATGGGGGGGATGAAGAAACCCACAACAAACACCAGAAAATGTATTTTCTATAATTTGCTTTCCAGAATGCTTATTGGGTCACGAAGGAGAAAAGGTATTATCAGAGAACAAATTATGAAAAAAATACATCTTTCTCTATAGGTATCAGCTATCTCCAGTATGGCCCCTACAGAGACCCACCAGTGCCCTCTGGTGATCCCGGTCAAATTCAGCTCTTACCTGGACAGAAAAACGGAGCCGTGCCCTACAGAAGCTCCAGGTAAAGGAGGATTCTGTCACCTCTGTTGGGGAATGGCAAAGGAGCACATGCTATTTGCATATACTTGTACTCTTCTGAAAAATTTCTGCTAGCAAATTTACTTGAGTGAATAAAAATCGTATCTGCATTTGGTGACAAAAAAAGGCACCAATATGTGTCGTGTCCAGGAAACTCACTGCAGGTTGTCAGTCCCTTACTGCCACTGAAGATCACCGTGGTAGGCAGAGCAGTTCTAGAGGACGGGAAACCAAAAGAGGCATTTGTTTTCTTGTTTGCTCAGGTCATGTATTTATTTTGTAAAGTTATGCAAGAGGTTCCTACAAGAACATGGTAGGCTAGTACAATTTAAATCAACTAAGTGCAGAAGCCTGGCATTATCTTTTGGTCCTTTGATAAATTTGGGAGAAAAAATGGAAAATGGCAGCAAAAGGAAATTGTGACAATGCTGCTGGTCTCGGCAGAAATGCAGGATTCACAGCCACACAATATATGGCAAGATCTACTAGGTTGGATTCCCAAAAGAAGAGCTCAAAACCCTATTTTTAAGGCATAATTAATTTAGGTTTTTAATAGACTGATTATGTTTATATATTGTCTCCAACTATAGTTACTCTTGCTGAGTTCTCATCTTTCTTCTCTCCACTCAGTTATCCAACAGCTTCCTTCCATCTGCTTCACTCCTTCTGTAATGCTATTATTCTCAACAGAAACATCTTTATGCTCATCAGCACCTTTCCTTATTTCTTCAAATGGAAATTATTTCTTCTTCAAGTGCATTTAATGCTTTCACTTTTGACCCATCAGCACACCCCATACTCTTCCAGACCTAACCCTTTTGCTTTTGTTCAGTTTTTATGTTCAGTTTTTATGTTCAGTTTTTATGTTCAGTTTTTATGTTCAGTTTTCTGAAGCTGTAACATATTTTTTGAATGTACCATTTACTTTTACAGTGTGAGAAATATTTACTATAAACTGATTTGAAACTAATTTTTTTAACTCAAGTTTTGAAACAATCATTATATATAGGTCTCATACAGCAAAAAATTATCATCTAGAAATTTCCTACTAGGCCAGTATTATTTCTATTTGATATCACAAAAAAAAAATATACTCAAGAAAGTAGATTTGCTACCTCACATACATTTTGATGCAGTTAGCCAAATCTGGAAAAAGCCTTTCAGATATATTCTTCAGCTGAGTAGATTTAACTGGAAGATAATTTAAAAGGAACACAAACTCAGTAACAGGGACAGAGAGCAAAACTTTAAGACAGTATTTTGTTCTTTTTTCATTAAAAGTTACCATAGGACATGAAACTTCGATATATTTTGGTTTCTCACTTCACAGAGATTCACTGTGATGGTGCTGCAGAAGAAGAATCGGTTAACTTGGATCATGTGGACTTCAAGTTTTTTCTTTTAGAGAAAGTAAGGCCCGAGACAAGGAGTGTGTCACTCAGCTCCACTTCCACTGCTGTTCTTCCACTCCATTCTATGTCGGCTGATTTTTCTCTGTAGTCATTTTATTGCTATTTCCTGCGCAACTGGCTTTTGCATCTGCCCTACAACGGCACAGAAGAGCAGCAGTTCCATTACCACTGAGCATGCCTTCATTTCTTATCTGGCTACACAGCAGGTTAAGAAGTAAATCTTTTAATCTGACTTCTTTCCTAAACTACTATTACCCCAAGTAATCTATATTACATCTTAATTATCAACAGGTAATTAGGGACATGAATATTATGTTGCTGAGCTACTGTTTCCAAAAAAATGTTCCCATTCCTTTTCTGTTCACCCCAGTAAAAAGCAGCATATGCTGTCAGGCACATGATTTGCTGACCTCTGCCACTCGCACAGCCTATTTGGAAGGCAAATTGCTAAAAATCACAAGAGAAAACCAGATCTGCTAAAAGATAATCATGCAGAACCTGCTATCCTCACCGTAAGGGGACATTGCTAATTTCTTTTTTTCATTTTGTCTTTATTTATGCTAGTTTGTGCTAGTTTGATTCCAACATTGCAAATGAAAGCCTCAATGTTAAGATAAATATGAAGAGTAAATGAGTAACTGAAAAGATAACTTACTAGTATTTAGAGAGGTTTACAATAGATATGTAAGTTTTGTAAATGCCTGCATATCCCCCATTCCTTCTACAGACAAGCAGCACACACTATCGGCTATTTTCCAAAATAAATTCGCACTTCAGAGGCAAGATAATGCATTTTCACTTGAAAACCGAGATTTATTAAGTTACAGGAGGATCATAAAATAAAGAATTCTACACAGGTGAAGAGAATGAAAGATTTTTTAGATATGAAATAGGGGAGAAAATATTGCTGTATGCAGCAAAAATTATCGTTTGGTACCATTTTAACAGTCTCAGAATGTGGAAGAAACAAAAAAAGGGTACTGTCAGAAAAAAAAGGTTATTATTGACTACATTTAATAGTTTACAAATTGCTGTCACCCTGAGCAGAACACATTCAATGTTGCAAATGGTAACATATATCAGCATGTTTAAAACAAACTAGAGTTAAGCGAGCATACAGTGTAAGTATAACACTGACTTTGTACTTGTAAACATCCTTTCCACACAGAGTCCTTTGGGACATTCAAAGAATTTACTGAATGAGCTACTTGGAATAAATAAAGAACACTCGACTTGGCCTGCAAGAACACTCAACTTGGCCTGTAACACTTTAACTGATTAAATAAAAAAAAAAGAAGTTTTAACTGTTCCCCTAGTTGCCTGGAAATGGCCATTTTTAAAAAGTGCTGCTGTGGCAATAGTAAATCATTATTAATTCCTCATTTCTGGATTTTGCTGCATTGGGATTGTTAAAAATAATCTTTCAATCCAACCAGTTCAGGATTGAAAATTTAGTACTATACAGTGAACTACGCAAAAGTACTAAAAAAAAATGTTACTATCTTTTTTCTAGTTTTTTACTTATTTAGAGAAATCAGTTAATTCTGGCAGTAAAATTTGATTAACTGATAGCTATATAATCTAAAAGTGAAGATGCATTTCTTCCAGCTCATTACCATGCTTGGTTTTAGCAAAAATCACCTTTAACTCAGTTACATGCACCAGCTATGTGAATTTATCCAGAAGTTTAGAAATTACCTGTTAAATTAATTTTAAAAATCTTGAAACAGATTTTAAAAGTTTGCAGCTACATTTATTCATTTATAAAGAAAGTTTAAGTGCTTGAATCTTTATTTAGCAGTATGATGATATTCTAGAGAACTTGTGGGCTACAGGTGCGTTTGCAAAATTACCAGTTATAGTTTATTTTAAAGTGCATTTCTTTTCAACTTAACTATTTGAGAGCATTTGTGCCTACTTTGCCATGCCCTGTTTTGTTTGAATACCAAGCAAATATAAGCAAGTTGAAATCCAAGAGTTCAGAGTTGACAAAAAAAAAAAAAATTAAAACTCCTTTACACATAATACCTTC
>NW_009737049.1:36349-75269 GCF_000703405.1 Apaloderma vittatum
CCTGTACGTTCTGACTATATCCATATGGGGGCAGTAACGTTAAGAAAATAAAACACCCTAAAGCCGTCACCTTAATTAATTTCATAGACAATTTCTTAAACACAAGATTCTCAATACATCCTAAGAAAAAAAAGAATTTAAAAATTGAAGGCTACTGTTCCTTAGAACATTGTTTAAAGGGCTACCACAGAGTAATCACTCTTTTCATCACCCAGAGCTTAGATCTTTTTCTCGGTGTGTTTAATCATTCCTGTGAATAATCTCTCATTATTTTTGCATTATACTTACGAAACCTAAAGCAGTATCTACAATGCAGCACTGTCATAAGACTGACAGCAGATGGGGAGGAACTCATTTGTCCACAGTGTCTGAAGAAACAAGGTGCTGAAGCAGCTATTAGGGATTGTCACCAGAGTAACGCTTCCTGGATTAGGAGACCTTTACCTCACCATAAATTGTTCTACCAGGTCAGCTGTCTTTTCCCTCTCCTTGGAGTAGCTGGAATCTCGGTGGAATAACCACTGCTTGGACATCCAGAGCAGAACCTTCTCCCTTGAATTGAAATTAGCCTGAGTCAACAGCCCCGTCAGACTCACAAATCCATGTTCTTTCAACCTTCCTTCTGTACCACTCAGGCAGGCTTTCCCAAAACAGCTGCAAAAAAAATCCCATGACACGTATCCCTGAAAAAAAAGCTATTCTTCCATAACCTTTCCACCAAACTAGATGATTTCATCACTGCCAAATATTCAACGGCTTCCTGAACGTACTGGTAATCTACAGGGAAGAAGTAATTTATTATTGGGTGAAAGGCTGTAGGTACACAGCAAACATCTCTACAATTTATTAGAAGAGACAGACCAGGAATACAAGCTCTGGAAGCATAAACCATAGAATGGCCCAAGCTGGAAGGGACCTTAGAGATCATTTTAATCCAGCCTCCCCGCCACCAGGGATGCCACTTGTCGACTAGATCAGGCAACACATGGGGACCGAATGGGAACGTTCACAATGTTTCACAGAAAATCCCCCAACAAAAATTCAAAACAAGAATGTATGCCAAACAAACAGTGGTCGGCAACTTGATCTAGTTAAAGATGTCCCTGCTCTCTACAGGGGGGTTAGTCCAACTTTAAAGGCCCCTTCCAGTCCAACACATTCTACGGTTCTATGATTTCCCTGATCCCTTCACTAAAACTTACCATCAACAGCCTTCTGACTTTCTTAGAACAACAGCTCTCAACCTTTTCTGGTAAAAGAGTGGTGGTGGGGGGTGCATCTGTGTGAAAATGGGCCCCCTAAGATGCAGTCTTCCTATCACTCAGAAGTTTGAAAACTCAATAGTTTAACAGAAGTTGCAACATGCTGCAATATCATGAACCAAGAAAAAAAGAAGAAAAAACAGAAAGCTGCTTCTGTGTTCAAGATTCAAGGATTACTTAGAAACTTGTGTGGAAAAACAATCATTCAAAATTCAAGTTAATCGTACTGACAGAACTTTAGTATCATAGCTGTGTTACTCAGAGATAGAAATTACATAATGAGGTTATTTTCGAAAGTGATGCAATGCTTAATTGACTCAAAATACCACCAACCTAGGTGGTAAAAGTTCAGTAAGAATCATACCATTGCCTTAAAAATCAAAATATCCTACCACCTACATCATTTAAGGTACAAAGGGTATGGGATTTGGGTTTAATTTGGAAAAATCAAGTGGAAGCCTCCTTGCCTCCAACTGCGTATATACATCTAATGATGAGAATAGTCATTCTCATTATCCTTCAATGAAGGTAAACCTATTTCTCCCTCATTCTGCATTCCCCAGAATCAAGTCTCTTCTCTTCCCCTTGCAACCTCCTCTATCCATTCCTGCAGCTCATCCAGCCACTACTCATAAACATCTCCCAACCATTCAATTATTCACAGATTTTTTCTTCTGTTTATTCTTGCAATAACATAGAGCAGAGGGAAATACAAAAGTAACTGGAAATAAGACTACTTTGAACTGTAAAATAAATTCAGAGCCTAGGAATGATACTTCAAACAAAATCACAGTTATTTGTAAACACTTGTTTCATCTCAGGACTCAAAATCCCACATACCACTGAAGTCCCACTACACTGGAAAACTTGCAGACGCGCCCTACAACACAATATAGCTGATATAGATCTGGAACAATTTCACAAGACATTTTGATATTAACAAGATGTGCTTGCTGAGCTCCCAGCCACACTGGAAAATAGAAAAAATAACTTAGTTCTCTATGCAAGAACACAGAAATCAAAATTTTAAAACTAGATTTGAAAAATTCTAATGAGGTCTGCAAAATGACATGCAGTACCACGACTTATTAGATGTAATGTGATCACCCCAGTAAATTAATTCATATTTGATAGCGATAGCTTACATCTGTTTACTTGAGGGGTTTTTTTTGCTAAGGAGGCATAAGAATGTCTGTGACTTCCGTAAAAAAAAATCAAAAGCAAAATGAGAAGGAAACTTAAGTTTTAACTTAATTTCTTACTGTACTACACAAAAAGAGTATAGCTGGCAATATTATCCAAAGACTGTGATGCATAACCATTTTGAGAGTCGGAATGAAAATGGATAATGGCACAGGAGAAAACTTGAGACACAATTATAAATACATGGGAGCAACCTAGTCATTTTGAAGATGCAATAGCCTGATGTCACTTCTGAAGTAACTGGTCAAACCCAAAGCCTGACTTGCAATTTCCAAAGCAGCAGTGAGGAGCTCTGCTACTGTTCAAGCAAGCAGGGACTGTATTAGGACTAAACAGCAGCCTCACTTAGAAGAGAATGACAACGTTGAAGTAGATTTCCGGGGCAAGGGAAGGAAAGCCTTATTATCTGTGTCTGAGCATTAGCTCACAGAACAGACGCTTTCCTATACAGAGGGCAGGAAAGGGTCAGAGCCACAGAGCATGTCTAGTGATTATGTTGATAGCTATCATGCCAGCTGACAGCTGCGGGAATTGCGGGGTGCACTACACATGAAGTTGACTCTATGGCTGTGAAAGTATCAGCTTTCTTCATAACTTGGAACTAACAGGGAGTTTCCTCTTAAGGCAGATGGATTTTTTTCTGGCCATTTGAGAAGGATCTTGGTTGTTAATGCTAAGAACCTGTACAAAGCGAGAGAATGCTAACAACTGTCTTAATTGCACTTCTGACCAGAATACCCACAGAGATCTAGACTATCAGAGCTACTGTATCAGATAAAATTGTTTCCCCAGACATTTGTTTGTCCTATTCAATCAGGATTTCTCAGACGAACCTTTTGGATTTGGCACTAGCAATTCTAATTTTGCGTATGAAAAGACTTGCTGAAAGGTTTTGGTTTTAAAAAGCAAACATTAGACATCCCTGGTGCACTCGTTCATAGTGAAAGAAAGAAATCTCACTATATATTACTCCTTGTGTGCTCATGGGGTTCCTAGTAAAATTCGGGGGCACTAACTTGTCCATTTAAATCAGGAAGATGTTGTGTTTTCCTTAAGTAACAGAGCAATGTGGCAACAGGTTCCAAGTACTATTCTTTGACTTTTTATTAGTAACTGTAGCCTGGGGAGAAAAGCGGAGAAAAGATTACTTTGGCATTTGTACTTCTTAAGTCATTGTATCTAGTTAGGTTGAAAAGACTGCTGTTACCTAAATGACAGCATATTCAGAGTTTAAAAACAATTGTAGGAACATTGTGATAAATGAATCAATCCTGAACTCCAGAAGTTGTAAGTCAGACTACTATAAAATTCCCTGCCCAAACTGAGTGGATAGTGATTTTTTTGCCTCTGATTCTTGTCTGGCACTCCTATTTACTTCAAAAGATGTGAAGAGCTCCCACTCTCTCAAAGGGACAGCATCAAACTATGTGGTATATTTAATTTTGTTAATTATCCAGTCAGGTCATGTTTGCCTTTAAGCCATCCTAAGACTGCTCTAACAGAGACAGTGGGAGGTAACCAACCTGTGTGCTCTGAATCACATAACTTGCAATATTCAAAGAGTAATCAGAACATCGCCACTTCACTGACAATTAATTATATCAGCCAAACCCAACAACAGAACTATGGGATAAGATACTAATGTGCCCACTCTCTTAACTTTATATTGGACACTTCTAATTAAGGATAGAGATAAAAGAGTATTTGCATATACATGCATATACAGACACACACACACTGATATATGTGTATGTATATATATATATATATGCGCACGTGTGTGTATGTATTTGGTCAAACTTTTTGTCTTCCCTGCTTCCTCATCATTCCCCTTGAAATCAGTCTACTAACTCTGTTTTTATTACATAAACCCCAAAAGACTTGCATCAAACTACTAATTCAGATGGCACCACCTTTTATCTGTAGTGCAGAGCCTTTATAGGATGATGGAATGATGAAATCTGTTACTCATGTGAGATAATTATGTATCATATAATTTATTTGCTTAGGCTTGATTTTATTTCTGGGCACCTCAGATTGCATTATTTATTTATTGCAGTCAGGCTGGCCATCATCTTAAGTCTCACGCAGCTGTAAGACACCATTCCAGGCTTTTCAGATACCACATATGGACAAGAAGCTTTCCCACCTTATAAATAGGAACATATGAGTGCACACTATATATACATTATCTACATCTTCTACACACAGACGCTTCTTACTATCAGCATTCTTTCATAGATCTCAGATTCAGTATTAAACCGCAAACATATATCCATAATATGATGTTTGAAACCTATACAATGGTTATATGGACCAGCTCCATACGCACTCTGCAGAAAACACAGGTAATTGCTGGACTTTCCTTTGGATGTGCCAATAGTTACTCAAAAATATACCAGAGGAAACTTGAAAACATCCCTCCCCTCTTTGCTGACCTCTCTTCACTTCACTGACAACAAGGCTGACTGGGTGACCTAACAAGTCTTTTCCATCTCTTGCTTCTGTGCTAACAGACAGGCTCACAAAAGAAGAGTTTGTGAGGAGGAATTTCAATGGAGATGGGGAAATGAAATGCACAACGACAACATAACAATAAAGAAATAAATGAAAACAAAAGACACTTGGGAGATGGGCCAATATTTGCCACTTCAAAGAAAACTGACTTTTTTGCCATTTGAGCATCTTGTCAGCAACAGATGTTTTAGACTTACATATTTTTCCATATGCTAAAATACAACTTTTATATAAATTATATTTAAAAAAATAATTCATTAGTTGCAATTTCATCAAACATTTGTTGACTGAAAAACATGTACGGGTTTTCAAAGGCAGAGTTAATAATTGTTGAGTTTTCTATCATCACAGTGAATTAACTTTCAGAGCAATAAAATGCAGCCAAGAATCTTTTCTTGTATGAAAGCAGTTTCCAGGTTGTAACAGTGCTTTCTAGTAGTACTGTTATAATTACAATCAATGCTACTTAAGACAAATGAGTGCAAAGGTTTATACTTTCCATAATAAAAATCAAAGCTATTTTCCAGGAAATAAGTTGTGTTCAGCATCCTCATTCTTTTCCAATAAAAGCTCAGGTCAGAAAAAGTAGCCTGTTGCATTCATGTAATCAGGTTTTATATCTGTTCTTATAAATCTAATAAACAGAAGCATATAAATAATTATGCTAGTATTGTAATTTCCCCAAAATACTGGAAGGAGTCTGCCCTGAAGTCTGCAATTCTAGTACACACAATAATTTCACAAGTGGATTCCTCCCTCAAAAAAAAAAAGTACTTCAATTATACAAACCATTCCTTTTTGTCACAGTAAGACTATCACTAGAGGGCTTCCCTTATTTTTTGATCATTCTTCTGTTCACTCTGTCTTCTTTACCACCTGCATTTAGGACTCTCTCCATTACAGCCCTGTGAGAGGACAAGCAGTCTAAACAACTGCACAAATTAACCAATTAAAAAACTCTTGAGAAGACCTTTCAAGACAATAATGTCTAGCGATGTGCTCACAAGGGCACAATCACTTTCTGGTTTTTGCCAAGTATGGCAAACTTCTCACTCTAACCCAATAAAACCGAACTCACTCTCACGCCACTAATTTAAAGCGCTGTCCTAACCCTGCTAATGCTATCGCTGCAGCTACTGATTACACTCCTCACCACAGCAGCAGCAAGTCCATTACTTTCGCCTTAGCAGACCTCACAGAAGTGGGAACAAATAAATAAGCAGCAGAGAAAGAAAAGCTTGATAAGAAAGGTGTCAACAAAGGACACTGCTGTCAAAGAGCTGTGCCAAGGACATATCTAGAAATTAGCAGCATAATCCAATGAGACTATAGTGACAGCTCTAAAACTCTAACTCTCTTCTTTATCAGGTGAAGACAGATCTGAGTCTTTGACATTTTAATGAAGTAGAATTATTACTGATTTGGGTTATCAAACCAAGAAGCCAGGAAGAGTGAATCAACCAGCAGTTAGCTGAACGTTTCAGCATCAGCCACTTACTGTTAAGAGAGATAAAAGGCTTCACAGAATCCAACTATTTCTACTTACTTAACACTTGAATTATGGGATTGTGGTAGAAAAGTACGCTCTGTCTTAAGAGACATTTAGGCTCTTTCCAATAAATACATGAAAAAAAAAACCCTACAATTTGGTACATTAAATCTAAGCTTTAATTTGAATTCTTTGTCAACTCTAAAAAAAACCCAAAACATTTGCTATAGTTCAGTTTCCTACATATTTTCCTTTTGCAGTGTATTAAAAAAAAAAACAAAGGAAACAAATTTTATGGAGTCTCTGCTTCATTAAAAGGATAAAGAAAAGCAGCTGAGCTGAGCAATTTTTTTAATCCACATTTTGAGATTAAATCTTTATGGTAGAATGATAATTTTGCTCCTATGATGCCACAGTCATAGTTCATGTGATTAATCATCAAATGCCTTCCAGAAATTCATGCTCTCTTAAACTACTGGAGCAGATCTATGTAAATAACCTGAATATATTAAAACACTTTTAAAATGTCAGTCGGAATTTTATTCTAACTTATCAAGCCTTATCAATTCAGATGATTAATTTCAAATGTTAACTTCCTACATTTGAGAAGGAACATCATGTCACAGTTTCTGCAAGTTTATTAGCGCCTGACTTCTCTTTTCAAGACCTTCCAATGCACTTATTTTCTTTTTAAAAGGTATGTGATAATGGTGAGGTAAAAATACGGCAATCACTGGTCTTGAAGAAGCAGAAGGGGACAGCACAGTAGAAAGAGTTGAAAGGAAAAATACCAGAAACATTCCTTTTACGAGGTTCCTTGTATTACATGCAAATTAATCTGACTTTTGCTGGGCTTAGCTTTCCAACTCCTACTATCATTAGGAGACTTCTACGCTCTCTTCTAGCCCCAAATCTTACTGGGTTCATAACCTTTTCGGCAAACAAACCTAAGTTTTACTAGTAATGGCATAAAATACCTGTTAAAAGGGATTAAAGAAAGGCTCTTGCTATGAACAGCTGAAGAAGCATCTTTAGCTTCTCAGGAAAAAGCTCATTCCTGACCTTTAGGAGAGCACAGGGAGGGACCCTCTGGGTCTTCCCCAAGTGCCAGTGCTCAGGACAGCACAAGAGCTCTGAAACTTCTTAAAGCTTTGGTGAGGGCCAAACACACACACGGATGTCAATGTGGATTGGGAACTCAAGAACTCTAAAATTCACAGATGGATTAGAGGTATTGTAATCCTGCTTAATAATCAAATTGTGCACAGAATCATTTTAATTATTTTCTTTTTTTACAAGTGGTACAGATGAAAATATACGATGCTTTTTCACTAATGATGCAACACTACTCAAATTACCTAATAATTTCCATGTGAGGGAAACTTTTTTGTCAAATCACTGAACACTTGCCAACAAAGTGGGTTTATTAGTAAACATCACATTTTCAAGTGAATTAAATGTGGCTTGAGACTGGCCATTTATCCACTTTTGGCCAACTTCTGTTTTCAGGCTTCTACTCTCACAATGAACTCTAGCACCCAGTTTTAAACCAGACTACACAACCGTCGATCCTGGACATACATTAAAAAGTCATATTAGTTAAAGATTTATGTTTTACCAGTCAAAAACAACATTGTTTTATTCTAGTTAAGCAGGAGTAAGTATAATAAGTAAATGCTGTGCACTTGTGTCTTATTCATGAAGTGTCTTACATTCAAATATTCTGTTTTGAAATAAGTTTATAAACTGAAATATCACTGATTATTCAATGATTTAAGGTATACATTCATATTGTTCTTATGTTTTGTCATCATTCAAGTAATAAATACACCTTTTAAAAAGAACCACAAAGGACCTCCTATTAAATTTGCATCTGTAATTATTATTCTTTGTTTTTCTTGAAGCAGAGTATAGAGTAATTCTTCCAAAAGATGACAAATTACATTATCAAAATCTTCTTGCTCCATTCTTAACGCTTATTAAGGATAACTAGCTAACATTTTACTATAAAAACTACATTGAAAAATGATACAGCTAAATTGTCCTTAGTAACATAAAGATACTAATTAAGTAGTAGATCTTGCAAATTAAGAGCCTCAACAAAAACTCAATGCACCATTATACTGGAAGTTTAAAAACAAAAAAAAAAAAGGCTCAATGTCCCACATTTTACAATCATGAAGTAGTGAATACTTGACTAAAGACCCATTCCACACTTCAGTGATTTGAGAACTTGTTTACATTTAAGACAAATTTAAATAGATGAGTATACAAAAAAGGAAATTAACTAAGACAGATCTGAAAAAAACCAGAACGCTCTATCTAATTTTTATCTTACAATTCTAAGACCCGATTGTAAAATATTTGGAGTTGTCATTACACAGCCTTTAGTTTCTGATGCTATAATGCTCTATTATATCCCTGTCAGCAAAAGTTACCCTATTAAGCCCTCTTAACTTTTTTGGCAGAGGAAAAAATCAGAAACTAACAGTTTCACTTAACGAGCACCTAGTCAGTACGCTTTTTGTGCTCTGAGAATTAACACTGGTTACATTCCTTCAAAGAATAACATGACCCCTGAGGGTTCCTCCAGCTGCTTCTTTCCAACCACTGCCATCACCTCATCTTATCTGGCTTTCAGCCAGCTCGCTCTCATCCAAACCTCGTACCTTCATTCGGCACAGGACAAAGGCACTGCCCACCGAGGACACATGCAGCTGGGTGCCGTCAGAGCAACACAATCACTGTTCCACAGAACAGCACGCTCAGCAGGTTGTTAAAATCCAAATATTTCAAGCCTGCATTTTAAACCAAACTTCCAACTTCTGCTGTCAGACAGGAGAAAAAGAACAACTCATTCTTCAGAAAGCTGAATGACCAGATATGAGCATGCATGAACTGAGACACTTGACTGCATCTTTCTGAGCACACCTGAACACTGACAAGAGCGAGGCCAGCAGCAACCTTAGTCTTCACTACTCCTTGTATTTAATGTGTCATACAATGACCAAGACAATTACTGATATTAAGTTGCATATTACTCTTTTACAGTTTTTTCTTTGTATTTTTTTTTATTTTTAAAATTCAAGAGGAAGAAAAAGTCCTGCAAAATTCTACAGCTTAAGAATTTAGGAGAAAAGCTCCAAGGAAGACTAACAAAGACCCTGTATTGGCTAACTTACCAGACAGTTTTTTATTATTATAAAAATCCTCTCAGTACTATGTACTGAGAGACAATGGTAAATCAAGATTTATCCACCTAATAACTGTATTGAGTAGCACACAGTAAAAACTTCCCTGAATTAGCCTTCAAACACATAACTGTACTTCAACATTCCTTCTGAAAAAGCCCACACTTGGTTTTAACTATTCCACTAACAGAGATTATATTGGTTATCTTTCTTAATTTGTTCTAATCACTGCCTTCATTAAAATACACACTTCTGAGTTTAATTTGTTCTAGAATCATTGCTCAATCTTGTTAGAGTCTCAAAAGCTTCAAAAATCTGTTTCCTTACCAATATTCATAGATTATAAAGCTCTCTCTTATCTGCCTGTTTAATAATCTTAATAAATTAAGACACCTCATTATTTAAATAAGGTAAATTACACAAAGTATATTCAATCAACATTATAACATGATATTATTTTGGCATTTTTCATTTTACCAACATTTGGCTGTAGAAGTATCTCACATTCCACTTCCCCTTGTGACCATTTTATGTCACTAATTGTACTCCATATGCATACGAAATTCCACATGAATATTCCATAATTTATCTAGCACTGGTATGAGCCAGCAATGTCAGTACGACAAAGGTTATCCCGTCTCTCCTTAAACCTCTCTTCTTCACCCCTTACATCTCCCCCAAAATGTATTCTTCCAGTGCTACAATCCTGTTTTCCCAAAACAGTGAAAATTGGAAGTAGTGACCTAGACCAATGATCATCCCATTATTTCATTTGCCTTGGAAGCCAATGCATTGATAAAGACAAATGCCAGTAAATGGGCAAGTTTGATTTTATCCAGGTCTGCCCCATCCCTGTCTAGTATCAGACGGCTAAGACTCTTTACTTTTAAAATCACCTAGTAAGCAATTTTCCCCATGTTTAGTTTATCATAGCCCAACTGTTTAGTGGTCCTTGAATCCCAATCAGTATTCATTCCCAAAGCATGCTGTATTCTTTCTCTATATTATCAGTACTTGTCATTCCATATCATGAAACCTTATTCTAATGCAATTGCCTGTCTGTACTTCAGCAAAAAATACCAAAATCTTTTGCCTTGTTGAAAAAAAATAAACACCCCCTACGCCAAAACAAGGATTATCTGCTTCAAATCACAATTATCCATCCCTTTCCACTGCCATGTTTCTAATAAATGTTACAGGGAGAGCTCAAAGGCCTTCAGACTAGACATTTTAAGGGAGCAGCACTTAAACATCAAGTAGTGAGAGGATGAAGTGATTAAGTCATTAAGGATCCAAATCCTCAGACTGACAGTTATGGGTGGGCTTTACTGCAGCACAAATAAATACACTGGCCTCACCAGACCTCATCTGGGCCCTCAACTAACAAATACCTCTCTTACACAGAAGAAGAAACAGCTCATCCATAGATATTTTCATTCCCTTTACACCAAAATTCAAGATCAGGTCATGCCTGAGCAATGTAACTAATTAGCACTGGACTTGTATAAAAAAATCACTGCTTGATTCCTTGGGAACTATGAAGTAAAGTATTGAATATATTTTCCCCAGAAAAGCAATTACAAATTCCAGGAACTTAAATTAGTTTAGTCAAATGTTTCCCAAAGTACTACGTTTGAAAAATGAAAGTAAAAACATGGCACAAGCAACCTTCCTCATAAAGAAAATCTCATTACAGTGTATTACTGCAAAACAAAAAGAACATAATTTATAAGAATGTTTTGAAATAGGAAAAAAAAAATGAAAATAGTGTTAAACCAAAGAGGATGATCCTTAACTTTGCTCATTTCACCTGGAGTAAATAAAAAAATAAATAAATCTAGCTTAATTTTGTTGCTTTCCTGCATTCGTATCACCACTAAACTTCAAAGACCATTTTCCAGCAGAGAGATCCAATTGTCAGCCTAAAAAAAAAAGAAGAGTGCAGTGCTTTTATCTCTTAGCTACTGTCTGCAAGGTTCTCCTCCATAACCCCCAAGTAAGGACCTTATGCATGCTCGAATCTTACATCCCATCCTGCATTCATTACTTCACCCCATTAACATTCCACGCAAAGAGCTCTTTGCTAGTTTTACGAGGCGAAACCACAGAATGTCAAGTTAACAAAGCCCTGCCGAGAACATTCCCCTCCGTAAAACTGTTCATCGGGAGTCTGTTTACCTAGATGTGCAATGAATTATTAGCATTATAGAACTGAAGGAAAATTAGAAAGCTCGGTAATAAAAATACACTACTTACCTCTCTACCTACGAATAATGTTTACCACTTTTCTCACCAATATAATTGCATCACATCGTTATTTAATAAAAGAAATTAAAAATATAATTAGTATACTCTCTGCTGCTTTAAGTAATTTAATTTCTTTTTCACTCTGTTATAGGGTGGTAGAACCAAAGGGCTTTATGGCTTGTAGGACATGTGGCCTAGATGTTTTACGAACTCTTTTGACTTAAAATATTATTGGATTGGTACTTGCAATTCATTTGATGACGTGGATGACCAAAGTCTATATTCTTACACTCCACAATCATAAAATAATAATTAAAAAACCCCAACAGGCTGAGTCTGTTATTCTGGGATCTTCCCCACCAGCATTTAACACAAATAAATTAGGAAAGTAGTAGCTGTGGAACTTAGTAATGAATAGAATTAATTTGATATTTAAACTATTATGAACCCCCAGGTCAAAATTAGTGTATACATCTACACATTTATCCACATTTAGGCCCAGCGTTCAGACATTTGCACCGTAACCCATCAGTACTCCCTCCATACCATCCTCTGACCCACCATGCCATATCTCGCTGCTCTAGAAGTCCCTCAGATGCTTTCAGGGCTTTAATTGAAGTCCTTTTTCCTATTTCGCAAATAAACAGGAATACTTTGTATCTTTCAACAGAGCCATAAGAACGCTCATATTCATTTTAGATTGAATATGTACTATGTACTATGTACCATGAAAGTACACATACTTGTATCGATAAAATAAATTTCACTCCTCTAGTATGAGTGAAATTAATTAGTCAGTGCTTTACCCAGCACAAAACGCTGTGCTGGGAGAAAATAGATGCCACCTTTATTTCGTTTTAAGAAAGGATGAAAAGAAAAATCCTTAAACTCGATGTTAAATAAAACCCATAGTGGAAAAGAATGGTAATGAAGTAAAGCAATATGCTTTAGACAAGTTTTGCGTAACATGCTACAGTTTACTTCTAATTTTCTCAAGCTACTGAAATAAGAAGGTTGTAGAAATGTAAGATTTTACTAAGACATGATGGAGGTATTCTGGTCCCAAATAAAAGTTAATGTAATAGAAGGTATACCCTCTCTCTGCCTTTTAAGTTACCATTACAGTAACACTACTGATACAAAAGCACATACAAAAAATCATTTGTTTGGGTTGGTTAAGTTATATGACTTACACTTTATCTAAAGATTTAAAAAAAAAACAGAATGGGAAACCATCCTGAAATGATCACTGCCACAGGAAAGAGTTGAATTCAAGGGAATTTCCCAGAAGTGTTTATTTTTAATCACGGAAAGTACTTACAAAGTTCATAGATAACACTTTACTGTGGTTTTAAGGACAACACGTGCTACTTCCAATTTCTAAAGAAGAGATTTTCTACAATTTCCAAATACCTTGGGAAAAGTGCACTTTTAATTCTGAATTAGCTGTTTTCATATTGCACCATCTTTCACAAACGTTAAGTACAGTTAAGGCAGTTAAGTAAGAATTATTTACATGAGTGCTTCTGATCAGATTCTCATGGCAAATCCTAAAAGTGGCATTGATTAAATATCTCCCATTCAAAAATCTCAATTACATGTGACACTACACCAACTGTTGTACCCTGAAATCTCTACTCAGTAGCAACACATTGCTAAACTACTTATTTTAATTTTCCCTTTAAAAGAAAATAAATAAATAAATGTAAGGTTAAGGTTATAAGTAAATAAGGAGGGTCATTTTCACAGGGACTCTGCTTATACAGTGGAAACTTAGATAAGGACCACCCCTACCAGGCAGCCAACTGCATTAAGGAATCACTACCAAATATTTCTGAGATCTGCAATACCACTTGTCCGACCTCTAGTAAAAGGCCACCTCTTTCAGGCAATTGCCTGTTTTTGGTCCCTTGGGTGGTCCAA
Organism: Apaloderma vittatum; assembly: GCF_000703405.1. NCBI lineage: Eukaryota > Metazoa > Chordata > Aves > Trogoniformes > Trogonidae > Apaloderma > Apaloderma vittatum. Next base: position 50,182 of record NW_009737049.1, read on the forward strand.
GACCTGGGTGGTCTAGTGATTTTAGACTGGGCAGCTTATTTCAGTTTTTACTGTATTTAACTGTCTCACATCACATTTTGTTCTTCTGGAGAAAGAATTCAAACTTCACTAAAACAAGAAACAGTCTCTCATTTAAATCTTGCTTCCTGAATATTATCACCAGTGTTATGAGAAAACTGCATCTCAAAATCAAAACCAACCAGACGTAGAGCTTTTACACTACATCATTCCAAAAGCAGATGAAGGGCCCTAAGGACTCAGAACAATCCCGAATACATTGTACATCTGCACAGCAGTTCTTCAATGCTGAGGCTACTATTAATGTCCTCATACCACCGCTTCTAGTAGATCTACCTGATAGGACTGTTGTGTCACTTTTTTCTTATTAGTGTGGGCTGTAAGAAGTACGAGAGCAAGTCAAGTTCAGGTGAGGTTTCTACTTCCACAGTTGGCTGCGCTGCTTCCGGCACCTGGCTGAGCCCTGCTTTGATTTCCACCATTTGCACTTTACAGACAAACTGTTCTGGTGTGAAATTGTTTGAACAATCATGGCATGATGAAGCATTTAATCTAAATCTGATTCTTAAGACATGTTAGCATCCAGAAAAACAACAGTGACAACAGAACTGCACTAAGTACTGAACCCTAGCACATAACCAAGCAATGGAGAATGGGAATGTTGCATCTGGACACAGTTCACCATACCGTACTTTTTCAGCACTTCTTGAGAAGTATTGTCCAACAGCTTTTGCTGAGCCTTAACGCAAGTTCAGGTTTATCCTTTATTTTTCCCCAGCATACTGGTGTTAAATTTTTTTCATTCTCCACGTTCTTACAAATTACATATATCAGGGGCCGATTAGCTCCTTCGGTTCGAGCGTAGTGCTAATAACGTCAAGGTTGTGGGTTCAATCCCCACACGGGCCATGTGTTGCCTGATCTGGTTGAGAGGCGTCCCTGCCCATGACGGGGAGGTTGTATTAAATTATCTCTAAGGTCCCTTCCAGCCTAGGCCACTCCATGATTCTATGACATGAAAAATTAAAGATAAATTTAATTGTCTTAGTTATCAAAATGCATAAAACTTTGCAGCTCAGCTATTCCACATAGTGATACAAGCATTCACTAAAGAGTCTAGGCAGATTAAAATTCAAAGAATACTCCAGGAAGATTAGTTTTGCAGAAAAGCACTAGACAGTACGATATGTAGAAATAAAGAGCACTAAGTGCCCAAAACAAAAGCAAAACAACTCACTATTAAGAAAAAAATCACAAATAATTTTGATCAAACCAGAAAATCCAACTGGAATGTTTTTTTGGAGAGAAGGGGTAAGCACTACATTTCTACATTCTACTACGAAGAAAAATATTTTCTGATATTTCAAAATACTTCTCCATTTTTTTTCCTAGAGGGAGATGATTATATAAACAGATTCTTCTGACAATGCTGAAAATCTGTTATTAACTAAGGTCAAAGGAGTTCTGAAAGAACACTGGCAAGTGCATGAAGTACTATTATTATCTCCCAAGCTGCCTTCAGAAGGATTTAGCAATAATGTTACTAAATACACTTGAAGTTTCCCTCCGTTTCAAATTAAAAGTCAACTCAACAGAACAGATTATAAAAATCTACTCCATGATTTTTGTTTATTCTTAGTTTACTATTAATGCATTAGATGTTACACTTTACCTCAAAAGTACACTGTGATTACATTCTCTAGGAAAAAGAACTATTATTCGTAAAATATATGTTTATAGGGTTAATTTTTGGATTTGCAGGCTTAAAAATAACCACTATCCTACTTCACAGTGATCACAGTCATCCTCTTTTTGGGGAAAAAAGCTCAAGTCAATAAATATGAATATTTTTTTTACAACATACTTCCTTCATCAGAAATGTTCAATACTTAGAATATTATTTTAGTATTTTAAAATATTTAAAATTAATAAATGTGCTTATTCAGTGTACTAATTCCTCCCTATCAGCCTTACTGTTGGTAAAAAAAAAAAAAAATTATGCAGTGCCCAGAAGTTACCACAGCATCAGCTGGATAAGGACCATGAGCATGTCCCAGGACACACACAGACTTGGGAGATTCTGTCTTTTCTTCACCCAAGATGAGCAAGTCTCCTGCATCTGAGGGGAGGTGGAATAACCCTAGAAAAAAGCCTGCATTTGTTTTGTTTAAACGCAGCTGGCAAAAGCAATCTTCATTCTGAACAGCGAAGATCCACCAAATAAAAATCCTTCATCGACCTAAGGACAAGCTCCAAAGAGCTCAAGTGAAAACTCACTGTGGGACAGAAGTGGTATTTGAAACAGAGGAAAAAACCCAAACTTAAAATACACCTATGCCTTAAGCAATAAACACATTTAAAAAAACTTTTGTTGGAGAATTCTGCTATGTTATTGATTTTCATATGGAAAACGTATGAGCAGCATATGTAAAACATCTCAAATCATTTTGCTGTTAAACAAACAAGCACATGCCTAGAGGGGACAGAATAAAGTAACCGGTCTCCTTATGATGAATAGCATTAACTTGCTCTGGCTTGCCAAGTCAGTAAGCGGTGTGAATTTAATGGCAATTAGCCGAGATCAAAGTTGAAGTACCATGAGCGAAGTAGGTAAAACTGACAATATCAAAGAAGCGAAGTATATCATGGGTGACTGAAAAAAAAATTACTTAGATTTATTTAGAATGTTTGGAGCTGTTAATGGAAAAGGACAGATCCTCACACAATGTTTATTTTCAAAACAGTAATACTGATTAAGCAGATTTCTAGGTGACTGCTTTCATGAGTAAATTGGCCAAAAAAACCCAATAGTGAAGCAAACTATTCTGTAGTAGCTCCCGTTGTGGACACACTGCTCGGAACGGTATTTTTTCAAGAAATTCTACTCTGATTTGAAGTCAAGCATTCTCCCTCTTACCTGGCAAATTATTTATCAAAGCAACAGAAAAATTTCACAGGCATCAGAAAAAGGCCTATGTTTCACATGCGTTAGGCTTTAGGGACTATTAGTAACAGGAAAAATATTCCTCTCATTAAATCTATGTGTCTTAATCATGACCGACATAAAAACGCTATGAATTTAAGTTATACATGATTGATCTGGGAAAATCAGCTTTAGGGTTTTTTTTAGTGCTTAAGCAGACCTCCATTTTCCCATAATATTAGAAGGAATTTAAATGCCTATCTCAAATGTCAGATGCATAAAAAAACCACAGCACGTTCACTAATACTTGATATTTAACTACTATCACTATCAAATTCCAGACTTCCCATAATACCTTCCAATCAAGAGTCTGAAAATATTCTTACATTAATTCCCATGGCATTTTGCATACATCTTAATATATGTTTTTATAGATGCAATGATACACAGAGAAGTTAAATAATTAGCCAGGGCCAGTACATTAATAGAAGAAAAACGAACTGACACAAGATAGCTTCTTTCTACTGTAACCACGAGTTCATAACTTTTAATATAGGTAAAATAATAAACAATGAAAGCAAGTTGCAATGCTGTTTGAATTAAAGGTGTTAAACCTAAGCACAAAGAAATGGCCAGTATAATAAACAGCAATATATTTTTGACCTTAACCTGAAGGGTAAAGACCCAACAGTTCTTCGGCAATTAGTCAGCGAGGTCCAGGAGAGACACACTTGAGCAAGGACTAAGTTTCTCAGAAGATCAAAGATAACTGGTGTTACACTCTGCCCTAACTAGACACAGATTCACACTTTCCATTACTCATTTACATTGATCTTAAGACTATTTTTATAGATGCATCAGAATAAGTGTGCTTTTACTCTTTTACTAATATTTGTTTAATTAAGTTACTTAATTACAGCTTAACTGAAAAATCGTACAAAAGACCTCACGCAGCTTTCAAAGTGTAGACTGAATCCTAATCCTTTTCCTTTTCTTTCTTTTAACTAGCACTAAGGATGAAGTCAATAAATTGTCAATTAATAACATACTTGCTTTGATGGCTCTTCAGTAATTTACTTTCATACCACTTCATAAATTTCTAAGGAAAACTTCTGGGATCGCTGATACAGTACCTCTGCCATGGGAAAACTTGGTTTAAATCTGCTCTGCTGCCAATAAACCAATAAGACTAACTGGCTGATAATCCTCCCACACTACACTGTTTAGGTATATGCACTCAACCAGCGAAAGTTTAATTTGTTCCGCTAATGGCACAGAAAACTACTCAAACTTATTCACCATATAAATTTGAACTTCAGTCTGCTCCGTTTGGTTATTCCTTATGCAGAAAATTCAAACTACGGAATGCTTTGCAGTTCAGACTATTTTATCTTTTCCTTGATCCAAAGCATAACAATAATAATAGACGCTAATAAGTAACTAAATATTAAACTGCACTTCACAAAAGAAAAATATTAAAAAGCCTTAGAAAAGTCTGAATATTGTTTGCATTAGCACACTGACATGCAAGGCACATTCTACCGTTCTAAGGAAGTATAATGTTATTCTTAAACTACTGCACTAAAACCAGTGATACTAGCCATCTTTTACATATTTCAACCTGCCACACTTAACAGTCTAGGACTTCTACTGCGATGACATATATATTTAGAAAATAATTTAATTTATAAGAGCACACTAAAAAATTAGTAAAGAAGCTATATGGAGCTCAAAATACTGATTTTCTCTGAAGTTACCTTTATATAAACCTGTATCAATGCTATTACCTAAAACATCTATTAGATGTAAAATAATGTGGCATGTAAGCTTCACTTAAAAGCATTGCAGGTGTCGTATATTCATTATAGGCCAAGGGCAGGCAAAAATTACTAAAATAACTATGAAGAAGGTATCATGTCATAAGTTACTATGACATGACATTTTCCTGTCTCACGAAGGAAAAGCCACTGGAGAATATTAGAAAAACTCAATCAACTACTACTCTGTTTTCTATCCCAGCATAAACAAGGAGAGTTTGTCCACATTTCCCTAAAAGCCATCAACTGTACCACACTAGTAATGACAGAAATTAAACAGGATTCATCAAAAACCAAGTGTTCAGCTAACATTCTTCCTAGTGCATGAAGAATCAACTGGAGATTTACCAAAGGGACAGAGTTATGGAGAGAGGAATTAAAGAAGCTGTCATCCTGTCCCACTTGTTATCCTCTGGGAAACAAGAGGTCTCTATCTATAGGAGTAGATCAAATGATGTACGATGGAATTACGAGATCATTTCAACCGTAATTAAGAAATCAACTTTAGCCACTCCAAATTCTTATTTTGGCATTCCAATTTAAGAAATAAACGGCAGGAAGAGGGCTTTAACTCTCTTTTAACAAATATATTTTACTGGAAAAAGAAAAGGAGCAGTACTGCAAGCTAGATTAGCTTAAGTTTTTCACTAGTTTAAAGAATTATTTTCTAAAAAGATTTTGTCACGCTGGTTCTACTTCTCTGAAGGAGCAGCAGTAAGAAGGCTTCTAAGTTCCAATGCTTTGGGGAGTCATGTCCCTGTGAGGTGTGAACCCCAAAACAACTGTCCACAATGACTAGGTCAAGCGCTTGGGAGCACACAAACAGCAGTCCTACATGCTGGCTGCTATAGTATGAGCCAGTAACCATAAAAGAACATTAAGAACGTATATACATATATAAATATCTGAGCAGTATATAAGTATCTGAGGCGTGGGTGTCAAGAAGAAGGGGACAGTCTCTTTTCAGTGGTGCCCAGCAACTGAACAAGAAATAATGGGTTTAAGTTAGAACATAGGAAGTTCCACCTCAACATGAGGTGAAACTTTTTCACTGTGAGGGTGAAAGAGCACTGGCACAGGCTGCCCAGGGAGGTTGTGGAGTCTCCTTCTCTGGAGACTTTCAAAACCCGCCTGGACGCGTTCCTGTGTGGCTGCCCTAGGGGATCCTGCTCTGGAAGGGGGACTGGACTAGATGATCTCTAGAGGTCCCTTCCAATCCCTGACAGTCTATGAGTCTATGATTCCAAGAAAAAGGAACAAATAGAGGCATCTGTATTATACAGAAGTGGCAGAATTTGCCTGTTCCATGTCAGAAAGTAGAGCAAGAACTCAGACGTTGCTTTATTTCTCAAAGGCAGGACTAAAATGCTGCTATAACTGGTCCTGAGTTATAGTGGCTCCCAATGTAACACCATTCACTTGCAAGTGTTTTACCTCACAGAAAATGAATGAAAAACATCTTGTTGCCTTAGTATTACCTCATGCTACTTTTGTACAAGTATGCTTCTTAACTACTAATTTTTACATGCTTAAAAACAAATGTTCTGAAGTCACTTGCTGAAGTATATTCACACCTACATATACAGAAACCACTTAGAGCTAGCTGAGCTGCTGCCATTTCAGAAGAGGTGAAAAACTGTGGTAGCTGAAGCCAAACACAGCAAAGCCACAGTTAAGGCTACAAGGCTCAGTGTATCCTTCTTGCAAGTATTCCTACATCATCTTCAAGCAGCTCATTAGAGTACCTCATTGGAGAAGAGCAATGCAAACCATTCCAAAACGCTTCACTTCGTAAAATAGTGTAAGATCAATACTGTCTTCCCTGGCCATATAGAATCACAGAATTACTTAGGTTAGAAAAGACCATTAGGTTCATAGAGTCCAACTGTTAACCTAGCAATGCCAGGTCCATCTCAATACTGAGCCCTGGAGAACACAATTTGTGACTGGCCACCAACTGGACTGAACACCATTCACCAGCCTGGCCATCCACCAGTTATTCACCCAGAAAAGATTATGTCTGTCCAAGCCACAAACAGCCAGTTTCTCCAGGAAGATGCTGTGGGAAATACTGTCAAAGTCTTTACTGAAGTCTAGGTAAACAATATCCACAGCCTTTCCCCTCATCCACTAAGCAGGTCATCTTGTCATAGAAAGAGATCAGGTTGGCCAAGCAGGACCTGCCTTTCATAAACTCATGCTGACTGGGCCTGATCATCTGGTTGTCCTATATGTGTCCCATGATGGCACTCAAGATGATCTGCTCCATAAGCTGTCCAAGCACTAAGGTCTGACTGACAGGTCTGTAGTTTCCTGGATTCTCCTTCTGGCCCTTCTCGTAGATGGGCATCACATGTGCTAATCTCCAGTCCACTGGGACCTCCCCAGTTAGTCAGGACTGCTGATGCAAAGTGGCTTGGTGAGCACTTCTGCCCCGGTACACTTGGGTGGATCCCATACAGCCATCCCTGGATTATGGGTTCCATTCTGGTCCCCGTTCCTGTCTTTAAGCCCAGGGGGCTGGGTGCCCGAAGAACAGCTGGTCTTACTAGTAAAGACTGAGGCAAAGGCAGCATTAAGTACCTTAGCCTTTTCCTCATCTTTTTGTCACTACATTTTCCCTCACGTCCAATCAGGGATGGAAATTCTCCTTACCCCTCCTTTGGTTGCTAATGTATTTATAGAAACAGTTTTTATTGTCTTTTACAGCAGTAGCCAGATTGCATTCTAGCTGGGCTTTGGCCCTTCTAATTTTCTCCCTGCATAATCTCATGACATCCTTGTAACCTTCCTGAGCTCCCTCCCCCTTCTTCCTAAGGTTATAATGTCTCCTCTTCTTCTCGAGTTCCAACCAAATCTCTCTGTTCAGATAGATCAGTCGTCTTCCCCACTGGCTCATCTTTCACCACATGGGAACAGCCTGCTCACGTGTGTTTTAAGATTTCCTTCTTGAAGAATTTCCAGTCTTCCTGGACTTCTTTGCTCTCCACGACTGCTTCTCATGGGAGTCTGTCAACCAGCCTCCTAAACAGATGAAAAGCCTGCCCTGTAGAAATCCAAGGCAGCAGTTCTGCTGATAACTCTCCTTACTTCTCCAAGAATCAAGAACTGGATGATTTTGTCATCACTATGTCCAAGATGGCCTCCAACCATCACATCATATCACATCACCTCCAAGTCCTTCTCTGTTCACAAGTAACAGATCCAGAGAAGCACCTTCCTTAGTTGGCTCCCTCACCACTTGTGTCAGGAAGTTCTCTTTCACACACTCCAGGAACCTCCTGAAGCATTTCCTCCCTGCCGTATTGTATTTCCAGGAGAAATCTGTTAAGTTGAATCTGACCACGAGAACAAGGGCTAGTGATCATGACACTTTTCCCAGTGGTTTATTTCTTCTGTCTCTTCATCTTGGTTGGATGGTCTATAACAGACTCCCACTCAATCCCTACCATCACCATCATCAAGCTGTAAACAATCAAAACACTCCCTAACACAGACGGCTACCCATCGCCTCTCCTTCCTCACCTGTCCCTTCTGAAAAGTTTATAGCCATCCATTGCAGAACTCCAGTTGTGCAAGTCAGCCCACCATGTTCCCATAATGGCAACTACGTCATAGTTTTCCTTCTACACAATGGTTTTCAGCTCCTTCTGTTTGTTGCGCATTGGTATAGATGCACTTCAGCTGGGTTATTGACTCCATCACCTTTATGGGGGGAGAGGCCTTTATTTTTATATGACCATTCTTGGGCACTTTTATGCTTTCATGCTTTTTACATCAGTAACACTTGCATCTTTGCTGCCACACAGATCTCCATCCACTACCTTCACTGAGATGGCAGACTAAAGGACCTTGCTAGCACACCATCCCTCAAAAACTGGCAGGCTGCCCCTAGGCTTCACTCTAGCAAGCCTAGTTTTATCTCTTTCCCCCTTCAAATCCAGTTTAAAGCTATTTCAATGAGTCCTGCAAACTCCTGTGCAAAGAGTAATCTCCAGGAGCTATCTCCAATACCTCTAGTAGTGCTGCCTTTGACAAATATTAGTGAGAATTTAAGCATCATAATTCTACCTTCAAAGTGGATTACTCTCAGCTCTCAGTTTTCCCATTACCAAGAAGGAAGGCACAATCTCTGATTTTGTGGTTTAATCTTCTACCACTGTGTACAAAATACCAGATCCTTCGTCATGATTTTGAGATAGTAATTTTCCAGAGGAAAAACTAAGTTTGTATGGTCCAGGTTGAGATGGGAGATGCCCTGTTCCAGGAAACAGACTGAAATGAAGTACAAGGAATCTTAATTCTACTCCTAACAGAAACAAGAAGGAGAAATATACTTGACTGGTTCCTGAATGGTCCTTAAGTAAGCACCCCTGCAGTCTCACCGATTGCTGTAAGACAATTATGAGTATCCCTGGACAGATACAACACAGACATTGCTGTCTGCCTTCAAAGTGCAACACAAAGTTCACACTGCCCTTATAGATATTCCAAGAAGCAAAAGGGGGTGTTCCTGTTTTCACTCACTCTATGTCACGGCAGCTTATACCATTCCTTCAGTAAAAGAAGAGTGGTTACTTCTGTACCATTGATTTGGGAAGTATGAAAGTACTTGAGACACAACATCTGCCACTTCTTATCAAAAATGACTGATTCAAGTGTAATGAGATGTACACTCTCCGGTACTGTGCAAGCATTGGAAGAAAAATTCAAGTTGAATGGTTAATTTCCTACATGTCTATCCTTTCAAAGGAAATGTGATGTCAAACTGTGAAGGCAAGGAATCTAGTAATGCAGACACCTGCAAAATACTGTGCAAGCTGCAACATCCTAACAGCACAAAGGGAGAGACAATCTTTTAATAGAAGGCTTTTAACAGCTGTTATACTCTCATATCCTTAGTAAGCATGCAGGCAGCATTTTTTAAATTGTTGCCCATACACATGCTTTATTTTGGTATGTTACAAATCTATAGGATTACTACTTCCTCATTACAAACACAATACAAGTTAGAGTAAGATCTATGCATTGTAATGAAACAAATAAGGTCTTAAAGTTGGACTATACTGTGCATTGAACGTGCAAAAAGCAAATACATATTCTGCTTCTTAGGTCTCAAATAGCTCTTCAAAATAGAAAGTCTTGAACTGAAGATGCAATGATTAAAATAATACTAACCTTGGTTAGCAATTAAATCATCACATCTCCCTTTGGACTGAAAATGCAGACAAGTAGTAGCTGACATCTCACTTCAACATTTTACAGCTGCTCTAAAGACTTTAGACATTTGAATGCATGCATGCATCTTATTTTCCCAGGATTTCAAAGTCCACATTCAGGCTGCTGCTCAGCCATTATAAATGAGTAATTCAAGTAGGGCATGACTGCTTCTTGTATTAACTTGATAAAGATGTTTCACTCAAACAGTTGTGTTAAGTCATCCCATTCACAGGCTTTCTCTTATTCTGTGTTATGTTACCAGTGAAGAAATAAAACAAGTATTAACGGCTTCAAATTATTAGAAGAGTCTTTATACTAAATGGTAGTATTACAAAGATTATTATATTTTTATTGAGCCTGGTTTCAAAATTCCAAAATACAATTAAATAAACTTTAATTATTTCCTAATTTTTAATTACTATCAACTGACTGCAATCTGCAGTAGAGTTTTATTTAATTAGTGGAGACATGCAACTGCCTAAAGACTGAATGTGGACTTTAAAATACACAAGTCTGTTTTCAGAAAATTCCATTACATTGAAGATTACTTTATTAAGTTTTCTAAAAGTCGCTTTAAGAAAACAATTGTAGTATGACAGATTAATTTTAAACTTATCCTTTAATAACAAATATATTACCAAACATGAACAGAAAAACTATTTTGCAATTGCTTCCGCCTCTAAAAAATATTAATCCAGGGCTTGGGCTAAAATATCTTTCACATACAACAAAGATATACTGAACATCTTTGATTGTCTTGTATATATTTTCAGGTCACAACCTAGAGAGAATATGTGCTTAATACTGAATTCATCCTTCTCTTATCACAACAGGTACGTTATAAGAAAGCTCAAAATCAGAGGGAGAATCAATATTCTCCTTTCAGTGATTTATTTGCATTGAATAGGTAAACAAACATCAACATAGTTACACTAATTGTAGGAAGTATGCAAAAGCATGCAAAAACATGTAAAAGAGTGCAAAAGCATGAAATATATGAGTATATATAATTTATTCAAAGCCCAATGATGAAAATATGTCCAGTTTATTTAAAAGAATTTACTCTGTGCCATGGACAAATACAGAACAAAAGAGAACACTACTAACCAGGGGCAATGATCCATCACATGTGCTCCATAGCCATAAGCTCACTAAAGTTGAGCCAAACACTGTACTTAACACGTCATTAAGATTTGATCACTGGTGAGGTCGCACCTTGAGTATTGTGTTCAGTTTTGGGCACCTCAGTATAAGAGAGATATCGAGGTGTTGGAGCAAGTGCAGAGGAGGGCAACAAAGCTGGTGAAGGGCCTGGAGAAGAGATCTTATGAGGAGCGACTGAGGGAGCTGGGTCTGTTCAGTTTGATGAAGAGGAGGCTGAGGGGGGATCTCATCATGCTCTACAGTTACTTGAAAGTACGTTGTAAAGAGGTTGGTGCTGGTCTCTTCTCACAGGTAACTAGGGACAGAACCAGGGGGAATGGTTGCAAGTTGCAACAGGGCAAGTTTAGGCTGGACATTAGGAAGAAATTCTTCACGGACAGAGCGGTCAGACAATGGAACAGACCGCCTAGGGAGGTGGTTGAGTCGCCATCCCTGGATGTGTTTAAGTGTCGCTTAGATGTGGTGTTGGGTGATATGGTTTAGGGGTGAACTTGTAATGTAGGGTTAATGGTTGGACTCGATGATCCCAAGGGTCTTCTCCAACCTGAATTGTTCTATGATTCTATATCTTCTTTGATCTTTCCCAATGAGAACTGGTTTTATTGATAAAAATTTCATTATAGTCTCCATTTCGGGAGGAGGAGAAAAAAATCCCCTTGATAATCAGTTCTAATACTATAATTTATATTATATTTAAGCAATGTTTCTGTATGGCTTAAGTAGTCTCATTCCAGAAAGAAAACAAGCATAAGCATTTTTGAGAGTGGGGAGATGTGGGAAGAGGCAGTCAGTCTCTGATTTATTCAGATTATTATTCTGATATCTAATATGAATTTTTAGATTATACTTTATGTAGGTTTATGGTTTGTATCATAGTATCAGAACATGGTCCTTTTTCACCTCTGTCATGACAGTTAGTTATCAACATTGAAATTAAAAATGATGTGGCTCAAACTCCAACCTGTATGACTCCTTTCACATCTATCTTCGCACAGACAGTGGGTTGTTTTTTCCAAGATTTCTGGACATGCAGTAGCATAGTCAAAGCTTGGCACCAATCCCAGGCAAATGGCCCAAGACGCTGTTCAATGACACACACATGGCCTAGATGTGGAAGAGCTGGCAAATGCAGGCAGACTCTGATTGTGCCAACTGAAAGAGCTGATACATTTATTTGGGACTCCTCATCTCCTCAGTTCTCATCATCGGGGCACACAACACTCTGCGCAGAACCATGCAACAACATTCTCATTGTGTGCAGATAGCACAACCCCAAAATGATTTATTAGTCCGCTTGCAGACATAAAGAATCAATTCTCCAAATCTCTTGGGGACAATCAGAATGTTGTGGGTTTGGGTTTTTTTTCTACTTCATTTTGAAAATATATCACAAATTAGTAAAACACTTAGGAAAACCAGAATTTCAATTAATTTGCTGTGCTGCAAGTGGAGCTCTGTATCAACAACTAGCAGCAGATGAGTGTTTTGAATGGGAACCCAAGACTCAGTTCAGCAATTTACTTTGCTCCAGCAAACATTTCTATCCTAATTGAACCAGCTGTAAGTTTAGGACAACACCTAGAATCTTCTCTTTCAGACACAACTTCAGGGAAAAAAAAAAAAGAAATTCCTTTTCAAAACGACTTTTACTCAGCTGAAGAGTATAAATCAGATTAAAATTAAGAATTAAAAATATTTAGCTATTTAATTAAACTATATAGCCACTCTAATCCTATCACTGCATTTCTCAGGTTTAGTACTCCACGTGATACTGAGAATGTCAGAATACGTCAAATGTACAGTATTTGTGTTTGAAGGTGCTGTAGTCAGAAATCTGCTATATAGAGATTCTCAACATTAAATGCTCACGTTATATCAGCAGCTGTTAAATAGAACCAAAAAGTTACACAGGCCACTGTTTTCCTCAGGTGAATTTTAAATATTCTGCCACCTTACACAAGTACATACAGGGGTATCTTACACATATTAGTTCTATTTCAGTGCACAGGTAGAAGAAAAATTAAATCAGCTCATAACAGCACAGAAGTGATTAAATGGTCAAAAGGTTAAGAGTGACTAATGGTTCCAGCAGTACTAACTTCTATATGGTTTGCAGGTTTTTAATAAAAATGGAGATTGATTTTCAGAAGCTTCACAGTTCATGAAGAAAATTAAACTAATTTGAAATAGTTAAGGGGCTGGTATTGGGACCAGTGTTGTTCAACCTCTTTGTCAGTGACACAGATAGTGGGACTGAGTGCACCCTCAGTAAGTTTGCTGATGACACCAAGCTGTGTGGGGCGGTCAACACGCTGGAGGGAAGGGATGCCATCCAGAGGGATCTTGAAAGGCTGGAGAGGTAGGCCCAGGCCAACCTCATGAAGTTCAACAAGGCCAAGCACAAGGTCCTGCACCTGGGTCAACGCAATCCCAAGCACAGATACAGGCTGAGCAATGAGTGGAATGAAAGCAGTCCTGGGGAGAAGGACTTGGGGATGTTGGTGAATGAAAAGCTGAATATGAGCCAGCAATCACACTCTCAGCCCAGAAAGCCAATCCCATCCTGGGCTGCATCAAGAGAAGTGTGGCCAGCAGGTCAAGGGAGGTGATTCTCCCTCTCTGCTCTGCTCTTCTGAGACCCACCTGCAGTGCTGCATTCAGCTCTGGGGCCCCCAGAAATAAAAGGACATGGACCTGTTGGAGTGAGTCTAGAGTAGGACCACAGAAATGATCAGGGAGTTGGAGCATCTTCCCTACGAGGACAAGAGAGTTGAGGTTGCTCAGCCTGGAGAAGAGAAGGCTCCAGGGACACCTTATAGCGGCCTTACAGTACCTGAAGGGGGAAGGACTCTTTATCAGGGAGCATATGTACAAGGGGTAATGGTTTCAAACTGAAGGAGAGTAGATTTAGATGACGTATTAGGAAGAAGTTCTTTTCTGTGAGGATGGTGACACACTGGAACAAGTTGCCCAGAGAAGTTGTGGATGACCCTTCCTTGAAAGTGTTCAAGATCAGGTTGGAATCTTGAGAGATATGCTGAATTTCTGTTCAGAAAGGCGTTATTTAATCACTTGTTTGTAAAATTTGGGAAAACAAAAAATTGACCTGGTCAAAATGTGTTTATATTTTACCACAAGAAGTCTACTGATTTTCAGTGAAATCTATTTAGAAATTCATTACAAAAAAAACCCCATATTATACGAATCATTTACATCACCAAAGTGGTAGTGAGAGCAATATAATTCAATCATAAAACCTGGAAACAGTTTAAACACCATCTGAAAGTAAACAGTTGCAGTCCCTTATGCCCATGTCTGGGAAATGTCCAAATGGAAGTTAAAGCTCCCAAGGCATTTTTTTCAAAATAAGTAAGAACTATCCCAATATGTTGGCCAACACGTATTTTCTCAATTAAAAGCAGATTTCAATGTCCAAAGCTATGTGTCAGCAATTGCTGAGGGCCTATGGCTGTCACATTTCCAAAACTCCCTGCACCATCAGTAAGTATCTAGTCACATTGCTGAATAACGTTTTTCCAGATGCCACAAGCGGAAGAGGGGAATGCGTTTTCTTAAATATATGAAGCACAGACACATTATTCTATACTACTACGGAAATAGAAGTTAACATTTGAATTCACATTTAGATTTTTTTTTTTTCATGCTAGAAGTGTTAAATATGACTTTGGTGGCCATATGAAATACTTGATTATCACCAGATTGTTAAGTCAACATAAATCCTATGGAAGACACATGCATATATGCAAAATAAAGTTAGTAGTAATAACCTCATATCTGCCATTTTCTAACTTTTACAGACTTAGTGATTTAAAAGTTAAAAAAAGAAAAAAAAAGGCAGCTCACCATTTTTAAATACTTTTAGAGATTTTTCTAGGTTATGCAGTGTTTAAAGAGAAGGTGGGTAGATTTTCTTTATGCACTTAAAGCATGCATAGCCCATACTACCCACCACTCAAGCTCAAATTGTCAGTTACCAATACTGAAGTAGCACCTCCTATCCCAAGAACTACATGATCAACTATATTATCTATAGGTAGAATGCTGTTATCCCACGTTAAAAGAGAAAGTCAGGCAATGTGTTCCTAAAGAAAAGGTATAAACCATGAGGAAAATCAGGTTTTCCCTCACTCAACATATTTCCTAGTGCAACGTCGAGGCTCCTGCTATTTGGAGGTGAGTCTCCATCTTCATTGTCCAAGTTTTATTCTTATTTTGCTACATTGCCAAAACTTTAAGTGATACTATTAGGAAAAGGAAATTGGAAGAAGTCAGAAACACTTGTCTGGGTAAAGATATTGCACTGACTTCCACAGCGCAGCTGAACAGTACATCTCAAAGTCAGTCATGCTTGGAAGAAAAACAGAAATATCGTTGGGGAACTTAACTACATAGGCTGATTTCCTAATAACTGACAGGACAGAAAGCAGGTTTTGCCTTTTTTTTAAATCGATTTTTTAATTATTGTTGATTTTTAAAGTACTATTTTACAAAACTCAATTCCATTTAGTCACAATTTCAGAATTCTAGGGTACATATACTGCAGAAGGATTTATGGCATATTTAGAGAAATTGAACGCAACATAAGTAGAGAGATGAAAACACCTCTTCCCCTAAGAGGATTTGCAGTTACCTAATGGAAAGTTGAACAAGCTGCCTTTTTCCTGCATATAACCATTACTTACTGCCAGTTATGTAACCCACTGGAAATAACGTTAATCTAGCGAGCATAGTATAGTATGTCCCTCCCTGATGCTACTGCCATGGACATGAAATTTATAACTGGAGCCCACAGTGCAATAGACTGTGCTTGAGGACAAGCGTACTTTCCTCTTAGAAAAAGTTCTAAGTGCTGGATCTTTGCAAGACAGTAGATACAGAGGTGATTCAGGTCTAGAAAAATGTCTGATACTTAGCCTGGCTGCAGCGTACAACCTACTGAGAAATGAGGGTTATGGAGGAGGATGGAGCACAGACAAGCTGGTAAATGCAGAAAATTATATGCACTTAAAAAGAGGCTTTTGCTTGCTCTGATACGTATGAACTAACTTCCATTTACCACTGTTACCAACTTGCTTTTCCCCACACCATCCTCCCATCCTGAACTGCTCAGCAGTACCACCATGAGTTGCCCCTACTTGAACTCCATATAAAATGAAAATATGTCGAACATTTTGTCTACTACAACCAACTAATTTCAAAGTCAAAAGAGGGAGAGAGAAAGGGAAGGAAAAACTGCATTACCACAAAATACTTCTGCCCACAAGTTCCTTAACTTAAAAAACTTCTAAATTTAGCCTTGCAGTTCAGGTAATTCCACTGTTACTTTTAATCCAAATTTGAAAACTACAAGACATTGCTAGAAATATTCTTCTTAAAATGTACACATATCTGAATTTAAATTCACCACACTCCAACATAAGACTACACAAATACTGTGTTTCTAGTAACTTATACTATTAGCATTTACACTTTTCCAAGGCAAAATACAAGAATAA
The DNA here is from genome assembly GCF_000703405.1 of Apaloderma vittatum. NCBI lineage: Eukaryota > Metazoa > Chordata > Aves > Trogoniformes > Trogonidae > Apaloderma > Apaloderma vittatum. The sequence goes on from NW_009737049.1 coordinate 66,840, forward strand.
GCCAGATTTCATAAGCAATTAAAAGGACATAAATGTTGTGCGCTACAAGAGCACAGTTCTCCAAAAACCAGAGTCCTGGCAACTATCATAATCCTTTTGAAATTGTGCATATTAAGATTAAAGATCACTTTGTTCCTCTATTCCCACAACTGGTTGGTATGGTAAAAAGATCAGTCCCCCTAGTTTTATATGTAACATCTTTAACATTTGCTCTCCTTTCTGTGCATGTGATTAAATGTTACATTTTGAAATCCCAAAGTTCTGAGAAAAACATAAATCCTTGTCCACAGCTGCTGTTTGACTCTGGAAACACATGCATTTTCTTTTCAAGCATCTACCATCAAAAAATCCCAAAGGATTTGAACTGGAGAACACCTGCATCTCTTCATTTAGTTCCAATAACAGAGTCTCAACTTCAAAATTACAAAAATAGATGCTATGTTCAGCTGCAGTTAAATTCTGCCCCTAATTCCCGTGAACAAAAATGCTAGAAGCATGAAATCATTCAGGCAAGCTCTGTCATCGAGAGGATAAGATTTTTTGCACCAGAAGCCCAATGGGAACTTGATAGAAAACTGGCAACAATTACAGATAAAGTACATAGTGAAATCCTCAGGGAGAGAAAAGGAAATGTAATAAGATAGATGGGTATAATTTTTACACATTTATGCTGAAACCACAAATGTGAATTGTCTTTAATTACTCCAATATATTAAGTGGTTTTATTCATTCATTGTGTCAAATCTTTCCAAAATACTTCAAACTATTTCATGAATTCTTTTTTACAAGTTTTCTTCTTATTTACTGCCACAAGCACTCACTTAAACTAGAATTGAGAACTTAAAGTATCATTGTTCCAGCTTTAAAATCCAGACTTTGCATTATCTACGGTCTAAGCAATCAGAATTAAATTAAAAACATGTAAACGATGGGCTTTTTTAACTGCAAGAAAGAGGAAGTTGGGGCATATATAGGTGCGCATGCATAAAACCAAACATATGTAAAATCTCTCAACTCCTTTCAAATAAGTTCTAACAGATAAAAATCAGTCAGTTCATGATAGTAATAAAAAATATGTTCCTGATGGTACAACACATTTATAGCACTTTTTTTCATGCTAGAATGTATGATTTATTCAGTCTTAAAAATATTTTCTCTTCACAAATTACTTTTTCCTTTGCAGGTCAAGGGGGTGAGTGCAGGGGGAGAGGGGGAGTGATCTTATCTTAACTTAGAAAATATTGATAGTGGGGAAAAAAATCCAAAAATCTATGGAAATTTAAGAAAAATATCACTTAAATGAGAAATACCAACTTTTACAAGGTTGAATATTTGCTCTTCAGCCTTCATGCTGCTTTCACAAACTAGAGAAGCCTTCTCACCCTTATTCTGCTCCACTGGGTGTATCAATTTACCACACACGAGCATGATATTAATACAGGTATTTGTTTATTCCTTTATTTCACTGTTGCATGACTAAATATTTAAGTTAACCTCAAAGAAGACTTTATTAATTGTATTTTTTACTTTAGTTCCTCTTGATTTATATGCAATAAAGTTCTCCATACACCGGCTGTGCACGCACTCCCAATTATTCAATATGGCAAACCAAACAGAGCTTAATCAGCTCACCTCATCTATTCAACAGCTGCTTATAATTAAATACTAACACCAGCATTCATTTGGAAATCTCCCCATTTCTCTCCAAGACCAGGTGAAACAAACAAGGTCTGCAGCTTGCTCTGAGGGTTAATAAAGCCGGGGTTATTTGAGAGAAGCAGTAAGAAGACCTTCCCAAACTCCAGGGTAATGGAATAATCTCCTCTTTTGTATTTATTTTATATGCTGTGGTTCAGATAAAGACTGGGGAGCATATCCACCAATTTTTACAACTATGTACAGAGATAGCTGGGGTGAGTTGTCATGAAAAAAAAAAGTATCCAAAATTAAAGCACCAGCATGCAGACTTGTATTTAAGGACTAAACAAAATCCTATTTACATTCCTTTTCCCTGAACACTTCCTCTGCCCTACGTGGATCAGTTTTCCCCTGTGATAATGACACTTTGTGCACTGAACAGTAACACACTCTTGCTAAGTAATCATCAGTGTATGCACTTGCTATACAGAAAGCTTACTTTGCCTGTATATGCTATACATCTCACACTTCAATGCTGCTGTTTTTTGAACTTCATTTTATGGAATTTTTTCCTTGGCTGCTCAATGCACTATGGTACTACCAGACCTGTATTTTTCCCCCTGTTCCTCTCAGCAGCAACAAGTGAAATAGCAAGCAAGAAATATAACACTAGCGTAAAACGCTTTATTACTCAAATTGCAAACACACCCTCAGTCTTTGCAGGGCCACCTACAGACAAGCAGTAAATAGGAAGCCGCACAACCATCCTGGACACCCTGGATCGCATGATTCAAGCAGTACAAGACAGTTGCTGACTTAAACAGGGAGTGGAGAAGGAAAGGTTCGCTACTTCTTCTCCAGGTAAAAACACCCTGATTTATTTAAGAACCTCATACCCTTTGCACAGGCTCCTCCTTGGCATTTTACATCCAAACAGCTGCCTTGATTTTTAGATCCAGTTGTTTTCCATTCACCTTCACAGTTACTCTTCCTTCTACTGATTTTTATATAGGAATAAAAAAATATTTCAAAGTCGATTACACAGGCATGATATTATATTCCAAGCTTCTTCCAGAGTACCCAGAAAATCTCCTGCAACTGCTTCTTTTGGGTTTACACATAAAAAGTTATTTTATCTTCCTGTTCTTAATGCCACGGCTAACTTGCAGCTCTTCAGCAGCTTTGTACAGCTCCAGTGCAGCCCACTGCCCAGTGTGACCAGCAGCTCCGCTAACACCAAGTTTGCAAAGTTTTCTGAATCCTTGTATACAGAGACAAGTCAACTGAGTTTATCCAAGTGCTGGGTGACAACTTATCCAACCCCATCAAGCTGGAACCACTGTCCCCTTTAGTTCTTTCGAGAAATCATGTGTGTATTTTTAGAGCATCACAGCTATTTGTAGAGTCAGCAGACTTGGCCAACCCCGGCTTTACCTCCAGCAATCTGGTAACACTGAATAGTTCTAAATGATTTTTTCCATCTTTCCTGGATAGCTTTTTTTAATATTGTTTCTTCAAACAAGTTGCGCTACTATCTTCACTTTTCTCTGTAGTCTTAGTTCCCATTTTAGAACATCATATCTAACACCATTAGGATAAACTGCTCAAATAGCACAACTTCAGTACTGCACAATCATCTCCAGTAGCATAGCTTTAAATAACCTTTTTATTCTCCTGAGGCATAAATTGAATTTGCTGTCAAGTTGCCCAGTATAGCTTTCTTAATTCCCACAAGTGACGGCAACTAATAGAAAAAGCATTTTTTTCTCTCAAATAATTTCTTATTTTTTCTCTATGTAGTTTTCAGTCATAATGAGAAAGATAGTCCTATCTCCTGTACTAAATCGCCTCTGTTTCTTCAACAAGTATTTGAAAGTGAGGGTTTTAACTCCCTCATCCTTTGTATAGAACCTGAGGTAACTTAAACAGTAATGTCTCCTAATTTAGTTTATTTGCCAAAAAAAACACCACCACCACAACAACAAAAACCCCTAACATATGCAGTACGCTATTCTTCATGTTTGCTGGGACCAAAGCTTTAATCCATCAGTCAGCTTTTCTCTCTCATTTGTCACCAGTCACAGACGCCACCTTATAGATCTAGAGAAGCAGAGCTAGAGGCTGAGCAGGCAGGTTACCCACTGCCACCCAGTACAGAGAATCAACACAACTTTCCAGAGGCACTGGGACGGAGCGGGTGAAGTGTCCGAGTAAACTTTCAACCATAAAATCTTAGTGCTTTAAATGCATCTCTGTTCATCTACAAAACAGGTACCACAGACACTTGTGTATTACACGCCAATTTTCTGCCTCTCAAAGTCCCTGCAGAGTAGTCTGGCCGGCATTTCATTTGTCGGTGCCTTAATTCTCATGGGCATCTCCTGTCACAACCTATCAAGTACTCTCTCCTATCTAATAGGACTACCCATAATAATGAGAAGTTGAAATTTATGTGATCACTGTGAGCTGTAACAAAAGCAATACCTCTATACTATAGCTTAGTATGCAAAACTCCTTTAAAATATAATTAACATTTTAAGACAAAAAATCAGATAATTAAACTGAAAAGATCCTCAAAAAGGCAGAAAATGCAGTGATCAGTAATAGTAATAAATATCAATGAGATTTAAAATCTATTCAAGTGTGACAAGAGGTGCAAAAGTTTTCCACTTTTTTAAAAAATGGACCTGAATAATTCAGAAACTGCTGAATCATAAAAACATTGCTGTAAACATATCCAACACGATGCTCTCCAAGAAACATGCGAGTACATTTACTCAAAAAATAACGTGTCAACTGCTGGAGAGCTCAGCGCTTGCAAATATTTACTCTGCCTAAGACTCAGATGTTGCATACATATGCACATAAAATTACAAAGATGGTAATAAATACACTGTTACTTTTCAGACTAACAACAACAACTCTTGCACATGGAAAAATAAGGGGGGGAAAAAAGCACACGTTACAGTTTACTTTTGCTAATTCTTCTGCTTTCCTTAAATTAAATGCTTTTGGGGTAATTTTTTCCCCCTATTTGATTTCACCCGTAACATGACAACAGGATAAAATTTTAAGAACATGAAAGCATAATTTTTAAAATGCACCATATTGACAGCAAAACCTAGATCCAAAAGTATGTCACAAACTATATTAGAGTTAATTTAAACTAGATACATTTCAATATCATCAGTGTTGCTTAAAACAGGCCAATGTTTCATTTAAAGCCCACAGAAACCATAATAATGTCAGGTAAGAGTATTTATGCCCACAAAGTCAACACCACCCTTAAACTTATCCAAGAACTCTCTGAAAATATTAACCTGTTTCTCATTTAAATCCACCACAACACCACGTTTGATGACATCAAATATGTGCTCTGTAACATTTTTAATATCACCTTCTTATTATTAACAAATTTTATGATATACAAATTTATAATTATAAATGAGGCTGCAAATTTATATAAACCATTTTTAATCTCCTCTGTCAACCTCTGTATAAGAAGCTTCACCCAGCAGATAAAGGGAAGAAAGAATAACGTTAATATTCTCAACAAGGATCCTGCCCCCTCCAAAAAATGTTTGCAAAAGATTCTGTATAAATAATTTAAAGGCAAACAAAGTCAATGAAGCATTCCTTGCTGAAGAAAACATATATCAAAATGCTTCTTTTGGCTTTTGCTTTCACAGTGAGCTAAAGTTATAATGTGTGCAGCATGGGAAAAATACTTGGGCATTTGGCACATTTTATATCAAGTCCTTCTTTTGAAAATTAGACTGGATAGGAAAGGTGTAATGTGAAACCAGCTTAACAAGAGTTTTGCACTTACCGGAATTATGGCAGTAGTCCATACACTGTGGAATTTGGATTGTAAAGGCTACCAAGTCTGGAGCTAAGAGAGATTCTGGCTTTCTACTTTCATTGAGCCATCTGCTGCTGTGTAAGTCTCTGGTGTCAGAAGGGCCTTGAATTAAAGGAATCAGCTTCTCCTTTCCACCGTCACCTAAGATAAAGATTAGACTCCTTACAGCTTTTAAATTTTCAACACTATTCCAAAGAGAACAGCTATTAACATTGTGAGTACAGAATTAAAAGAGGAAATAAAAGAGGAGCCTCATATAAAACTATTAAACGACTTCCTTAATGTTATCCTGTAAATGTCTGTACCTCCAGCAGGATTTCAAATAATGTAATCAATTCTTTTTTAGAAGGTAATTTCCATTCCAACTTTACAAAATAGTATTTTTTAAAATTCCTATGAACTCAAAAGCTCTTGACATGAGCTGCCTTTATACATGAAAGAGATCATAGACATTGATTGGCAAAGTTACTGCATGCTCTTCAAGAAAAATGATACTAAAGAAATTTAAAAACGATTTATCGCAGACCCCTCAGAAACTTCACGAGCACAATAAATACCTGTAACATTAACAGAAAATGAGGGATTAAACAATAAACAGAATACATCAAAATTATGCTACAAATAAAGCAAAAACCAAATATGCAGAGTAATTTCAGTTTAGATTCATATTTCTCTCAGAAGGAAAAAATAAATCTTTATTTTTTAATTTAGTGTAACAATTGATTATACTGGGGCCAGACTGGATCATCCTGGCACACTTAAACAATGATAATAAAAAACCCCAAAACAGTATACAAAAAACACACTCTGATTCATAGGAACAATGAGTAAATTCTTGTTTCAGTAACTCTCCTTGTAAAAAACAAGGCCAATTCTCCTATACAGGCAATAAAGTTTTACACGGTCCAGCTGCACATACCTGGGGCTTTGGCACAAATTTTTATTGATCCCACGGTCCCAGAGGCACATTTGACCAATGATGTGCCGCAGTACTTCAATTCAACATTCTGGATTGAACCCTCAAGAGTTGGCAGGGGATTCTTAGATTTCACACCTAATAAAAGAAAACTGCAAATGTACTAGTCTGTTGAATTTAAATATTTTTATATTCCTTCACCAAGGCATTTAAACTTAATTATACTTTAATTATCTACCTTAGATGTTCTTATAGCATTTTAGTTGTTATTCACAGTTTTTAAATGGAAGTGAGAGAACGCTCTATATGGCCATTTTAGTACAAACAGTTATGTATAATATATATACAGGTACTGCAAGGAAAATACACAAGGTCACTTAGGAGTTGGAATAATAAATATGTATAGATACATATACATACACTTTTGTTATCATTTTATAAGTGCCACCTCAACTATTCTCTTCCATGTTTTTATTTCAGGATCTTAAAATGACTACGTGTTTCCAGCTTACACTTAGACAACAACATTGTACTCAGTAGCAACCTGAAGCACTATATCCGCGCAGCTGAACGGCAGAGAAGGCCAGCGGCACACTTGCCATTTTTCAGCGGACACCGAAGTTCAAACCTTGCCTTAGGCTGCGACTGGAAACACATTTTGGTGGTCTCTCCTCAGCCCCCATTGGTGCACACCGGAGAACTGCCACGCCGCTTGGAAGAAATCAGTGCTGTTGGCAGCCACTTCTGAAGAGCTGCCTAGAACCGCGGTGGCAGCAGCAGGGGATCTTACAAGTCAGGACTGAGATATGTTGGCAGAGCTTGAGGGCAGCCCTCAAAACAGCCCTGGAGCAAGGGTGGAGGAAGCCAGCCCTCTGATTCTGTGCAGCACTGCTCATCAGGAAAAAAAAACCAAACAAAAAAAACCACCACACCTAAAAAACCCACACCAAACATCAATTTACTTGCAAAAAAGAAATAAATAGCTTCAATGCTCAAATGAAGTATGAAAATAAAACTAACAGAATTGATCGATTTTTTATAATTTTTTTTCTGCCTTGTGCATAAGTGACTTGGAATTTGTCAGCTGAAACTGGCAAGCAGTTTGTTAATTATGCAAACATTAGTATAATTATGGAACCCTTTCCTTGCATATGTAACATGGTATCTGTTCCATAATTATAGAAGGAAATATATTAGGGAATATAAGGTTAAAAAAAAGGGCATTTTGATTTGTATTTCAACACAGTTACACATTAAAGAAATTTAAAATATTCTCTACAGAATTAACTCTTTCTTTTTTCACAATCTCTCAAAGACAACCCAAAGAACAATCTTTAATACATATTCACTAGTAAGGAAAAATTCCGTAAAAAAAGTTACACAGAAGATTTAGGATTAAACCTGGTAACTGTACTTAGTTCACTGTACCTATTCCAGTTCCTAAACACTGAATTGTATTTGTTAGTGTATATAAAAATATTTGGTAAGCAGACTTCATTCTGGTAAGACGTTAAAATAATTTTTGAATAAAACATACTTTCCAAGGTAGGAACACAGAAGCAGCATACGAAGGGACACATGAAAACCAGACTGCCACGTGAAAGTAGGTTCCATGTTCTTTGTATGCTTCCGTATTAAAATTTAAGTGTCTTCTGTGTTCTTAACTTGTGATTCAGAAAGACTTCAGGCTCCAAAGAACGCTCACTTCAACGCATTTGTGTGCCTGCTGCTACAACACCACGTTGGTTCTCGCTCTCAGAGATCAGCTACCAGTTTTGGTCTCGTGAATAAACCCATTCCCAGGCTTGCCCGGGATAAAGCTCTTTTAAAGCTGAAAATCCCTTTTGATCTAAGGTGTCGTAACCGACACAACGCGTGAAATGCTCAAAAGCAGATAGGGTATCTGTAGGCATTTCCTAGTTTTGGCTCTGCCTCCTTATACATCCTATATACTTGTGCAAATAGAGAGCATTGCGTTTAGAGGAAAAAAAATGGAGGGGAAAAAAAGAGAGAG
>NW_009737050.1:0-13567 GCF_000703405.1 Apaloderma vittatum
AGACGTGGAGACACACCATCCGTAACGCTGCGCCTCCTTTGAGAAAGCACGTAGAATGAGTCTCGAGGAGAAAAGACAGCGCAGAAAGAACTATGCCTCGCCAATACCGCCTAAGGAGACTTTCCACTGTGCCTTTCGCAACTGGACTTGCCTATCCTGCATCGGCCTTTTTAGCCATGAGCACACTTGTAGCAAGGGTGTGTAGAGCCCTTCCCATATTTTTGTTCACAAAGCCTAGCCATGATGATGATGACCTTCAAATTACGGGGAGGACTGTGGGCGTCCCTGTTTCTTGAGGCTTTTGCTTTCTGAAGAATTTGGTTGTTGCTTCTACTCGGACAATTTCTGTCTCAGTCAAAGTAATTACTTCAACAAAAGGCCAATAATTGCAATAGCATCTCTCCTAGTCTCTTTGAGACCACACCATGTGTGATAACAAGGTGATGCGGTTCCATTAGCCTCTGCTAGAAATCTCAGCACATGCCCTGCAGCAAGACTGGAAATGACTTTCCAGTCTTATAATTTGTACTTTAAGTGTTATTCAGATGTTGTTGAAAGTTTTTTCACCCTGAAGCCAAGTGTTGCACACCCTTTTCAGTCAGTAGCATGTGTCTGCCAACTTTAAGAATTCTTCAGTTTCTGCCTTAGCATTGTGTTGATTTGATTTATTTTGTTTTGAAGCATGGATCAGTTTGTTTGTTTGGGGTTTTTGTTTGGTTGGTTTTTCTGAGAGGCTGCGTTTGGGTATTCCTTACTCTCATCAACACCAGAGCAGCCAAAGGGACTCATTCAAATTTGTAAATGAAAAAGTACAGCACAACCAATTTTTGATGTTAAACCCCTCCTGTCACTTGAGGTCTAAAAGAAGAGACCGGAAGTTTGTAATGGTGTAAATCAGGTGTCATCAACTTCTTGCAAGCAGCTCAAATGCAGAGCACAGGTTATAGATAGCACATAAGTTATCCAAATCCCTGCCTCCAGGAGAAAACCATCAGAGGCTGTGGGATGGTATCCTGGGTCTTCCATCCACGCCCCAGTCACATGCTGCCCTCAGCACCCACCCACGCTGGGTTGCTGCTGTTCCTGAGAGCCACAAACAGCTTCTGCTTGTGACTTATGCTCAAAGCCTCCTTTCCCCTCAAGTTTCTGTGGTCCATATACTTCTTGGCCATGTGAGAATTTCTGATAGATGGATAAAAAGGGTCACCTGCTTCTGATGTTTTACCTCTTCCATCACCTGCTCTCCTCTGCAACATCACAGAAGCATTCTGATCATCTCTGGAGGTCTACCTTGCACCTCTCGACAACTTTGATACAGTTTCTTGCAATAGGAAAAAAACCAAACCCAAACCACAATAAAACAAAACAGAAGGGCTAGTGTGAGCATGTAACTTCAGAAAACCCCAGTTAAATTTGCTGCTATTAATAGGCTTTGAGCCCCATGGGACTGGAACAGCCAAATTATTTTGCAGAGTGCAATGTTAAGGAGAGGTTAGTATTTCAGTGGCTTTACTGGGTGTAGGGGAAAAATAAGAGATCTGGAAAATAAGAATGACATTCTTCCAAGTTGGTTGTGCCACCAACTGGTTTATTTTGCCCACAAAACCCTCCAAATATTTCACCCTTGGCTATTAAAAGCAGCTGTTGAAAAAATACTAGCAGAGCTGCAGGAAACAATGACCTAGAGACATTTGGCACAGAAGAGAGTAAATGGCATTCCGGGAGTGTTTTCTGCTTCATTTTGTGGAGTTCATCACTACAGAAATTATGCCTGTTGATATTGGTAAAATGTGGCAGCTCTGATGGCATAGCTTGTATTTGGTTATTTATGGTATGCTTTCCAGTAAGAGAACAGAGGGACCTAAAAGGCAAGCAATAAAACAAGGAAAGACATAAGTCCTATTAAAAAAACCCACCACATAAGAACAAAAAACACAACAAAAAAGTGCAAATTTTTTTGTACATAAGGAGCAAAAATCAAACCCCAAAAGCCCATGTTCTCATCACAACAGATAGCACTTTACGTTGGTTATTATCAAAATGGGATATAAACTTTAAAACAAATCTCCAAACAGCTTTTAGTAATAGCAGTTCCCTCTCTGCTGGGCCGCTCTCCGGCCACCTGTCCCCCTGTCGGTAGCACCACAGGGGGTTATTGTGGCCAAAGTGTAGGACCCTGCACTTGATCTGGTTGAACTTCATCCCGTTGACCTTGGCCCATTGCCCCAGCCTGTCCAGGTCCCTCTGCGGTGCCTTCCTACCCTCAGGCAGACCAACACTGCCCCCAGCTTGGTGTCGTCTGCAAACTTACTAAGGGTAGACTCAATCCCCTCATCCAGGTCATCAATAAAGATGTTGAACAGGACTGGGCCCAGTACTGATCCCTGAGGGACACCACTGGTCGCTGGACGCCAACTGGATGCAGCACTATTCACCACCAGCCTTTGGGCCTGGTCATCCAAGCAGTTTTTAACCCAGAGAAGGGTTGCATCTCTCCAAGCCGTGGGCTGCCAGCTTTTCAAGGAGGATGTTGTGGGAGATTTCCTCCTGGATTGCAGGAGGGGTATTCTCTTCACCAGTCCTGTCTACCAACTCAGGAGCCCAGTTGCCCTGAGGACAGCCAGTCTTCTTGTTAAAGACTGAGGGAAAGAAGATATTAAGTACCTCAGCCTTTTCCTTATTTTCCATTACTACATTCCTCCCCTCATCCAATAAGGAATGGAGATTTTCCCTTTTGTTATTAATGTACTTCATACTACCCAAGCAAAATATTCCAGTTCTTCAGTATTCTTACTACCAGAAACTACTAGAAACAAACTATATTTGTTTAACTTAGGCTTCCCTTTCTGCAAGTCTATGGATCTTACATAGAAGAAACATGCAGAAGATGCTATATAATTTTTCTTTTCTATAGTTTGAGAATTTTATACTGTTTCCCATCTTGTCCTTTGTAAACTGAGTCTTTTTCTCTTTTCTCATAAGTCTCTTAGAGCTCATCTAGTCTAGCCCCTGAACCTTTTTACCCGTGTTTATTTGATTGGTGTTTGTCTGTCCTCTTAATAATACAAGTTTCATGATGAGCATAATCATAGTTGTGTAGTTCTTGGTTTATGTCCGGTCTTTCCCCAGTAATTTACCTTCTGGCTCATCCAAAGTCCAATAAACACTTCCTAAACCTGTAATGGAGTATTTCTGCCCACGTGCTTCTCAGTGTGTTTCACATAAGGAGGTGTAAAGTCCAAATTAGATAGAACAGCAGCTGCTTTTTGCTTTTAATGTCATTTATAATCACTTCTAAAGTGAATACAGTATTTTCTCTAGGCTCCACTTAAGAAGAAATGCAGACTGTATTTTGCCCTCTCTCATAGAACTCTGCAACATTACACTGTGGTAATTAAAATGAGCTCTATGTTTAGTGGTATGAAACCAATTTCAGTGATGTTGAAAACACTCCACAAAAAGTTTTGCTGTAACATATGATGATGCAGAAAGCATGATAGTGATGTGTGATGTATATCATGCCTTTTTAGGCCTGTGGAGTTGACAGATGGCTTTGCCATTCTTCTCATGTATGCAGCCCTAAAACAGAGACACATAATATTTCATACATAAGCAATGCTTAGTGCCTCCAGTCCTTTCCAGTAACTGGGCATAATTATTAAGGTATAATGGCAAAGGCATACACTGTCCTGCAACAAGCAGTTACAAGAAAATAAACTAAGTATTCTTAATATTGAATAATCTACAGTAATAAACCATAAAATAATACAGGCTAGAGAGGGAAAAGACCTGTTAAGTCATTCACTCCAACTACTGCCAAGGCAGGCTTCTTTTCTGCCATATATTATTAAGTGCTTTGTTCAGTCTAGTTTTAAATTATTCAAGCAATTTGATTTCCACTATTTCCTTTGGGAGGCTACTCTACAATTCAAATCAAAAGTATGTTTATTTATTCCTTGCTTGTTAAATAATTTTTTTTTTGCTTACCTTCGCTACTTTAAAAACTACTTTCCAAATTATTTTGTATTATTTTCTCAACTCTTGGAGCTGAGATGTAAAATGGGAGATGGAGATGACTCTGGATGAAACAAAGACATGAAGTTCTTCTCAGGAAGTAAATAAAGCCAATGTGTTTTCTTTGCATTTGTTTTTTGATTGGTTGGTTGATTATCTTTTTAAAATCTCTCACCATGTCTTTATACACCTCACAAACCAGAGCCAAATACAACACCAGCCTTTACACACTGTTGAATAACTTCTCCTCATCCTGCATGTAACCACCCCAGGAAGGTAAAGTGTCCCCAAGGGGCTGTGGGGGACATGTCAGGGGGGCCATGCCACATAGGAGGCAGGGAAGGGATGCATGGCTGCCCAGCACCCTGGCAAGAGAGCACGCTGCCCACGGGCTGCCCTCAGTGCCTGCAGATTCCTGCAGAGCTGCCAACATGGTGGTACGGGCTAGACTTAGACACGACAGGAGTTCCTGAACCTCCAGGCTGTTCAGAAGTGTAAGGTCAGCTCAGGAATGTCCCACATGCTTCACAACCTCTCTGGTCCCTCTCAAAAGGAAGCAACCAAGCGCGAAGGGCAGGAGAAAACACGGGTAAATGATTACAAGGAGAGAGTAAAAGGCATGTGCATGGCATAAAAGGAGAAACGGTAAAGGAAGAAATTCGTAATCCTGGTTGCTCAGCTGTGCCTTGTCAAGTGTTTCGAGCTCGTCCCCAGCCCTATGCTTGGGTACACTTTACAAGAAGTTTTCAAGTAATGGGAGTTTAAAAATTAACCGGTGCACCCTGTGCTTGTACGCTTATGAGCCAGGGCCCTTTGAAGTGGGTAGAAAAAATCTCCACCGATTTCAAAGCGCTTTGAAGCGGGCCCTGAGCGCGCAGAGACAGTAGTTAATTTTACACTTGAACACAAAAGACACCGCCCAAATGAGCAGCGATGTGGCTGGGAGGGTGAAGGGCCTCACGCCAGTGGGGAGCTGTGGGCTGCCAGGGATGTGATGTGGGGCAGAGACATGCACCTCGCCCAAAATGGCAGCTGGCCAGCACGACGTCCGTGCTACTGTCAGACGCCTACCTCTCATTAGCCAGATTAAGGCAATGCAGAAGGACACAGAGTAAAATAATCTGCCCTTCCTCTAAGCGAGTGCAAATGTTCGGTCTTGGCAACTGTGAAGTAATCGCCTGGGAAACCACCTTCACTTGGCCATGGCAGTGGAGAGGAAGGTAAACTCAGTAGAGGGGAGCTGAAAATGCTGTGAATACTAAGAAACACACTGAAGAGTAAAACAGGCAGGGCTTGGAGTAAAGAGGACATAATGTGGCAGGAGGTTGCTGCTTGCCCTACAACCACAGAAGAAAAAGAAGGTCCCCCTTGATCAGTCACACAGAAAACTCTAGGGTTAGGTGGCAGCCAACAGCAGTGGCTCCTTATTTTAGGTCTCTTTTTCCTGTCTTCTGATGGAGAAGAAGGAATGACCCTGTGCTTGGTGGAACAAAAGTAAAACATCTTGCTTCTGAGTACCAAGAGAGCACTGCAAAGGATGAAGGTGGTTTCCCAGCCTGCGCTGAGGCACAGACACAACCAGCCATCACCTAACATGGCCGCCAGCCCACCTGCCCTGCCACCAGACCAGGTTCTGCCTTACTCGGCATCTCCTGCTGGCAACAAGCTGGGGAGGAGAGTGTCCCAGTTGTTAAGATAACCCAGCCTCCACTCTGTGCCTCTTGGGGAGCAGGGCAGCAAGGGCTTCATAGAATCACAGAATCATAGAATGTGTTGGGCTGGAAGGGACCTTTGAAGGTCACCTAGTCCAATCCCCTGCAGTGAGCAGGGACAGCTTTACCTAGTTGGGGTTGCTCAGAGCCCCATCGAGACTGACCTTGAATGGCTGCAGGCATGGAGCTTCCAGCACCTCTCTGGACAACCTGTTTCATGTTTCAGTGTTTCACCACCCTCACTGTAAAGAACTTCTTCCTGATATTTATTTCTGATATCTTCATCCACACTGGCCCATTTAGGTCTCCCTCTCCATGTTGCTACGTCTCAGCCCTGAGTCCTTGGGATGGCCTCACTCCAGCTCAGTGGCACCACTGAGATGCGTGACGCCAGCTCCAAGGTGCTGGTAGGGGTCTAACCAAGGCCAAGGAGTAATACCTGTGTTTCTCCGTATGGATATCATATTTGGACCCCATCTTCAGAGAGGATTCCTTGTGACCTTGTTCTGGTTCCCCTCACACGACAATATGGCTACCTCTGAGTCCAAGCACATCCATCTTGAGACTGAAGGCTCTTTTTAAAGCCATTTTCCTCCGTTATTAATTGTTTTCAGTGTTTTAAGAAGGTTGTGTGAATTGTGTCGTGCTCTTGCTAGTGTCTGATTGTACTCCTTAGAATAGTTTTAGAAGAAAAATATGTAAAAAGTAACAGCATATTAAAAATAATACTTCATATTATAAAATATGAAGACACACAAAGTATTTCACCACATATCCTCAAAATACTGGCAGGTGTTACAAGTTTCTGGTTTGTAAGAAACCGCAGATGTTTCCAAGGAACTAATTATTTTTTCCAGTTTTTATGAATGTGCTTGAGCACGTTAATCAAAATGGCAGGTTTTATTCAAACAGCATCTTCTTCTTTTAATCATATGAGCTCTTCTTAGCAATATCCATATGGATTTCCACAAGTTGGTGTGAGATTTCACCAGGTCAGCACACAATGGGAACAGCTGCATTTAAGCAACCCTTTTTGGGATTCAGGCAAGTAAAATTCTCCTGAGCGAGTTTTTGTCCGGTCCAGCACCCAAGTTGAACACTAATAAGCACTTCAGGCTGTTTTAACTATAGTCATTACTTGCTTCCTTAGAAAGTCTATTTTAACCCTATTTATGTGAAAAATAGACAACACAGTATGAACTCATGGAAAAAAATATTTTGCAAACTAAGAATGGGACTGGGAATAAGAACTACATAGTAAGCCCACACATGTCATATAAGTAGTCCCTTAGAAATAGTTTAAGAATAGCTGACTTTGTCCTAGGAGAGGAGGATGAGCCATAGTGGTGCCTTCTAGCCTTCATCTCTCTACAGAGTACACAAACTGACATCAGAATAACGTTCACATGAGGAAGAGTTCAGTGGTTGATGGATCTTACCACATGGGGTAGAATACTTTGTGAAAGCTATTTATTTCTGCTTGATAATTAAACTTCTCTAGTCAAATGTGTTTTGCCCTATTCAAATATGTTTAGCCATTTCATTATAAGAATGACATGAAATATATTCCTGGATTGGTTAGCGACTCTATATTCCTTACTGGCTGTTCATAACTTTTTTTGTGTATTAAATATGTAAATTACCACCTCTTAGACATTTTCAGCTACTAGTTGAAAAAAAAAGTCATATTTGAGGTACTATATTTAAAAAGAAGATAACTTTTACTTCCCAAATAGTCCAGATGTTCATGACTTTGTCTTTCAT
The DNA here is from genome assembly GCF_000703405.1 of Apaloderma vittatum. Taxonomy (NCBI): domain Eukaryota; kingdom Metazoa; phylum Chordata; class Aves; order Trogoniformes; family Trogonidae; genus Apaloderma; species Apaloderma vittatum. The sequence continues at coordinate 7,491 of NW_009737050.1, forward strand.
AGTTGGATAAATATTTACAGTTATTGTCATTAAAGACTTACTTCAAAGTGTCATCCTTATGAACCTGAGTGGCACCTTTATAGTAGTTTCAGCTATTTCCCGCACTATACAAATGTGGAAAGCAGTCACTTATTTTTGATGGTGATCTGTACTGAAGTTAGGATACCAGCTGAAGAAAAATGCTTTAATTGTTATCATCATTCATTATATTAATATTAGGAGTATGAAAACTGAACATACAGTTTGTTTTGATGGGAAATTAATTCTTCAGTCAAACAATTTTGTTAGATTCCTTATTATTAATACACTGCTCTAGTCAGATGGACCAACAGGGAGACTTCAGCCAGCTCCTATGTAAGACGGAGGCTATTTGCACTCTCCTTGACTTCTTCGTTGGGAATGAAAAGTGAGGAAAACCACTGTTAACCCTTGACTAGAGTCTGCCAGGATGCTAGGTAACACCTTGCTCCTAGCACAGACAGTGCTTTTTTAACATAATTAATTGTTACAAAATCCATCTCTGAGATTGAGGGAGGTGAAGGTGTACAAACAACTTGGCCCATTTCTTCATGGTATTCTTCATGACACTTTGGGGTGTTGCTGCACATCATACTCTTTGGGACTGAAAGGTAATGTCTATGCTGTGCCACATAGTATGGAGCAAGCTCTCTAAAGTAGCTCCCAGGAGTTCCAATGTGGCTGCGTGGCATCATAGAATCACTCAGTCATAAAACAGTTTGGGTTGGAAGGGACCTTAAAGATCACCCAGTTCCACTCCCACTGCCACTGGCAGGGACACCTCCCACTAGACCAGGTTGCTCAAAGCCCCATCCAGCCTGGCCTTGGACACTGCCAGGGAGGGGGCAGCCACAGCTTCCCTGGGAAACCTATTCCAGTGTTTCACCACCCTTACACGCTCCATAAAGCTCTGTAGGTTGCACCACTGCTCCTACTTCTTAGCACAGCTAATTAACCTAAGCAGAGTCCACACTGACACTATTGCCTTTGGTCCTCAAGCCGACTGGCTTGCTGCCAGCCTGGGGATGACTAACGACCATGCTCCATTATAAAGTTTATATGGACCTGTGTGAGGGTGTCTTCAAACGTTGTGAACGCTTTGATCCAGCGCCAGTGCAACTTAGCTGGTGGGTCGGGAGGCTCCCATCAGGCCAGGGGGAGCTATGGGCTGGGATACCAGATGAAGGCAAATATTTGCAATGCTATAACCAGTCACAAAAGAAATTACGTTTCTTCTGCAAATGGCTTTCACCTGGTCAAATGCCTTTGCAGAGAGTAAAACAACTAACCCACATGTATTGAGTGACCCCCCTCTCTCCCCCAGCAGTACGCTGATACCAGGGGACTTTCTGGGTCGTGGTTATGGGACAACAGGAGCTGCTGTCCAAGCAGGAGCACCCAGCCACCAGGTGGGAACTGAGTGCCCCCTTCAGACTAGCACATTTCTTTTCCATTCCGTCAGCCCTCCCGTGCAGGGCAGCTGTCCCAAAGTATCCAGAAAAAATGATCCAGGGCAATACAGACTCAGGCCAGTGGGTTCCTTGTGTAGTCCAAGGCCAACCTCATCTGCTCAACTGTGTAAGAACACAGTTACAGAAAATATACACTTTTTGCCCCTGGAAGAGGGATGCAAAAGCTTTTTAAACAGAAAACTTGAGCTGGTAGATTCCACTAAAGAAAGAGGATTTTCAGTGAAAGAAAAGTTTCCAATTAAATATAATTCCTGCCTCTTTTGTTTATTAAACCACATATTCAGTGATTTTACAAGGATGATTTATGTTCTAAAATATTTTGTTCTCCTTTAGCCTCCATTGTAGTTAAAATTGAGACATCAGATATTGCTATGGCAACAGTTTGCTTTCAGAAAAACAAAATCTGTCAGGGAATATTTCACTTCCCTACAGAATTGCGGAGCTGGTAAAGACTAAAACAGAAACGCCTGAAATCACAGGTTAGGGAATATAGAAGTGTGATGTACAACAAACTTCTTATTCCAGAGTGTTGCCAACTTTCACAATTATTTAATATCTGACAGCCCCAACACCTAGCATCCTTTTATTTGATTTTTTAAATTATTTTAAGATAACATCAGAAAGCAATTTGAAGAGAAAATAAATAGATGATATTTTGTAATGGATTTTGCTGTTTATATGAAAATATTTGTCTAGTTAAACTACCTGAACAAGAAGTGTGTAAGTACTAGTTTGCAACAATGACTACTAAATAAAGGATACATGTAATGTGAATGTGTTTGGGAGACTGGGGTCCTCACTAAAGGTGATAGATTATATGAAAGAAACTGTAATAATGAATTGCAGTGGATTATGCAAGAACACACAATTTGAAACATATTTCATGCATGTAAAATTTTTACATATAATTTATTGAAGACTAGTGTGCATCATGCACATAAAATGCGTGCCAGAGTTGGATACCTCAACCTCATGCACCATCAAATAAACATGCTGCCTTTCTACTCCACAGTAACAGATTTTATATTTCTTTCATTACAAATGTCTGTTAACTGAGCACAGTATTAATATTAGAAAACTGAAGTTTATAGAATTACCTTTCAGGGCGTAGGTAGACATAGAATAAAGCGCGGTTTGGAGCTTGACACCTGGCAATCAGTTTTAAAAAGCTAGCAATGAAAAAATCCAAAAACATCTTGCCCAAGGAAATGTAGACCGTGCATGTCAGCGCTGCTGCTGAGGATGAGACGGAGCAGCGAGTGACACAGTACATGAGTGGAGCAAGAAGCCAGCACAGTTTTTTCATGGACCCCTGTCAGACAGAGAAGCAAAGTCAGTGCTGGCTGGAATCCCATTTAAAAGCACCATGGTGGTGATGGCTCAATGCTGCAGTTAAATTAAAAATTAAAACATCCACAACTGTGTTTTAGAAAAACAAAACAAAAAGCTAAGAATTCTATGTGTATGCATATATTTGTAAGTGTATACCTTTATGTTAGGTTTCATACAAGGAGTGGCAGTGTGAACAGCTTCTGGTATGTTAAAAAAAGGAAGCACTCGGATAAAGCAGCTGACAACACTGATGAATATTTAGCACTATTGAATGATAGAATGACACCAAGAAAGCACAGGCTGTCACCTTCAGAAAACCAGTTAAACTGAGAACTGAAAATCAAAATAGTATATGACTCTCACAGGGCACACCTCATAAAACTTGTCTAATGTGCCATGCAGCACCAATTTTCTATCAGTTTTATGTTCAATTTACACTTCAGACACTAGTAACTGATAAAATAACCTCTATATCTACAGGGTACAGAGTTAGTCCTGTGATTTGTTATGAGGAAAAGTGAGCAAAGTTTGAGTTATTTGCTGGGCTCTATAACAGAGCACACCTGGAGGCTGATGTCTTCCTTAGTCAGGCTGCCTGCTCCTTAGAAGATAAAATGAAAGCAAGCCCCTCTGGTGGAAAAATGGTTGCAAACAGCAGCTGTACCGTGACACGTAACTACATACCCTCCCAAAAATACTCCAAAATGGGGGGGGTAACAAGTGCACCACTGCTGCTCCTGAAGTCTGTCGGGGAGAACAACCACTGCAGACTGAGCTGGCACGTGGTACAGTCGGACGAACTGACGTACCAACAACAGGAATACGGGTGTCTTTGGGGAGACCTGCTGATCAGGCAGCAGGTCAGGATTGCACTGGTGGAAATGGAGACTGATTTAGTGTAAATTGCCTGTCTGAATTCAAAATTTTGGTTACATAAATGTTGCTAATTAGTTTCATTATTGTTGTCTTGGAATAGGAAAAGTGGGTAACTGAGCTTTCTTGGGAGACAACTGTTGTGTTAAAACGCTGCTGGTAACAGAGTGGCCATTGATTCCTGCTCAGGTACTGAGTGAAGCAAACCTCTGCCAGGTAGAATTACATGTAAATAGCACATTGGAAAGGCTCCTTGCATTCTGCTTTCTAGGAAAACAGAGACAGGATGCCATCAGTCAATAAAACCCTCAGTATTTTTACTACTCTTTACATTTCAGGTATTATGCAGAATATTTCTGCTTTATGCAGAATCTAGACAGAAATATTTATTTCAATCCTACACACACTGCTGATTTCTCAGAATACCTCTGGAAATTAATAGCGAGCTTGTTTCTTGCAGGGTAAGCTATACTGTCGGAAGAATCACCTCTTGGATACCCTCTGTGTTACAGCAGAGAGTTGCTTGGGAATTTAAAGTCAAAGGCAGGGAGAAAAGATTCTTAAATGTTACTTAAAGCCTGCAGGAAATGTTAGTAGAATTTTAGCTGACTTCACTATGTATTTAACACTAACTGATTTGTCCGTTAATCCTACTAAACCTTTTAATAGCACTTTTTCAGGATTGCAGTCCTGGAAAATTCCAGACTTCACTTTGGCTAGGAAAGCCAAGAAGAAAAACAATCTGTGAAACAGAAGTATTTTAGCAGGCACAGCCTGAAGTGTTCGGATGCTAAGGAAGATTGGACTGATTTCCTCAGAGAAAGAGGCAAGGGACAGTCATACACAGGTGCCCCTGGCCAGAATTTGGTGGAAGATTGTACCAGCTACTTTCAGTTTTTAGGTTTGCCTACCTTTTTCATTTGGGCACTCTCCAAGAATGATGCAAAGACCACACTACTTTTCTAGAGCACTTACAAGAAGAGGAAATACTGAATAAGAACACAGTGACCTTGTTGTAGTTAAGAATGTTGTAAAGTATGATAGATTTGTATTTTTGCTGAATTTTAAACCTTTTCATTGGGTAGAGGGAGAGACCTACTACCTCATCACTCAACAATAAAATTATTTATTCAGAATTTTCTCAAGAATCAAAGCTTTTCCTTCTAGTACCCCAAAGAGACTTCACCTTCACATTTGATTTAACATTAAAAGTTCTCCATGGAAGTAGTTGGTCTTGTAATGACCGAAACAGACACTATTACAAAGGTAGGTATATTTGTTGTTTGTCATCATGAATGTAACACCTCCAAACAACTAGATTATATTTTGCCTTCTTAAGTCTGCAGACATCTTAAAACAATTCCTCTGAAAAATGTGCCTGTACAAGTAAGATGACCACATGAGAAACAGTTAGTGCAAGCTTATATCCATGTTATTATCTCAGGCTCCCAAAATTTACCACAGAATTTCCATTACGTCAGTTTTCAACATTGGTGTAAGGATCAGGCAGGAAATGTGATGACTAAATTTAAATTAATTTGCTACAAAAACGTTCATGCATCTCTATGTACTTTTGTATTCTTTTCCTCATTTTATGCATTTATGCTAGACCTAGAAGGAAATGTAGTAACAAAAGACAAGGATAAGGCTGAGATGCTTAATGCCTTCTTTGCCTCAGTATTTAGTAACAGTAACACCTGTACTGAGGGAAGCCAGCCCCCCAGGCCAAGAGAATGGGACCAGCAGCAAAACGTCTCCCCCACAATTCATGAGAAGATGGTCAAGGACCTACTACTACATGTTGACATCCATAAATCTATGGGGCCAGATGGGATACACCTTAGAGTACCAGGTGAACTGGCGGGGGTTCTCGCCAGACCACTCTCCATCATTTATCAACAGTCCTGGCTGACTGGAGAGGTCCCAGCTGATTGGAAGTCAGCAAATATAACACCCATCTATAAGAAGGGAAAGAAGGATGACCTGGGAAATTACAGGCCTGTCAGTTTGACTTCAATCTCAGGGAAGATGATGGAGCAGATCATCCTGAATTCCATTATGCAGCACATGCAGGACAATCATGTGTTTGTGAAGGGCAGGTCCTGTTTGACAAACCTGATCTCCTTCTGTGACAGGGTGACCCGCTTGCTTGATGCAGGAAAGGCTGTGGATGTCATCTACCTTGACTTTAGTAAAGCATTTGACGCAGTTGCCCACAGCATTCTCCTAGAGAAATTGGCTGCTTTTGGCCTGGATGGGCATATGCTTTGCTGGGTGAAAAACTGGTTAGATGGCTGAGTCCAAAGAGTTGTGGTCAGTGTTGTTAAATCCATTTGGTGGCCGGTCACGAATGGTGTCCTCCAGGACCCAGTACTGGGGCCA
>NW_009737051.1:0-17361 GCF_000703405.1 Apaloderma vittatum
TGTCCCCCTGTGCCGCTCGGGGGCAGGAGACAGAGAAACTGGGATTGGTGATGAGCCCAGGAAGAAGGGAGGGATGGGGGGAAGGTGTTCTGCTTTTAAGCTCTGTTTGAGTTGTTTTTTTTTTTTTCCTTACTTCTCACTACTCCTCTCTGATTTGTTCTTTAAATAAATGTAATTAATTTCCCCAAGATAGAGTCTGTTTTGCCCGGGACAGTAAATGCAAGTGATTTCCCTGTCCTTATCTCAAACCTCAAGCCCTTTGAAATATTTTCTCCCCCCGTATAGTGGAGAAGGGGGAGTGAGAGAGCGGCTGTGTGGGTACCTGGCTGCTGACCAGGGTCAAACCACAACACCAAATCAGTCACATTCTGTTTTGAGAATCCTTTACAAATGGTCCCCATGCTTCCAAATAATTGTGCCTTATATGCACAAGCAAAAGATTTTGGTCTAAAGTTCACCTGTGACTGTTGTGAAACTGGAATTTGATATTCCTCAGATCCCATTTTGCAACAACTCAGCCAGGCCAGAAATCCACTTTGGTATATGCGCAGTTCTGTATTTCCAAGTTTCACTTTACATTTGTCCTTCCTCAGCAGCACTGTACTTTTCCTCCACTTGTGTCTAGTTGTTCTGAATTCTAATCTTCTTCCCCAGTGTGTTTGCAGATGCTCACCTTGGTGCTCTCTGTGACTGTAATAAATACTTTTTCTATTCTTTCATCCAAACCAGTTATGAAATTATGAACCATGTCAGACATCAGGCAGAATCCTAAATAGCCAAATGTATTGAGTGGAGGTAGCTATCAAACTCTGATGCTCTGACCGTAGCTATGTAAACCTGCACCCTAGAGCTTCTCCTAGATAATGTTTCTCAAACTTTTTCACAAGTCCTTCACGTAAGACAGAAACAAAGCTTTATTAAAGTCAAAGCATATGACATTTCCTGTTTCTCCCTTATGCACAAAGCCAGTTACCTTGTCATAGTAGGAATTAGATTAGTTTAACATGTTTTGGTTTTGATGAATGTAAATTGGCTATTGCTCTTTTCTTATTAACCTCTAGATGCTTACAGACTTTTGAGTTGTTTATTCTACTGTTTTTATGGGAAATTGGCTTTGGCTAAATCCGTACAACTGTTGCAGTTCCCTGAGTTTATAAAGGTAAGCATTGTATTTTCTGTATTCAAGAAAGAGTTCCAAGAAGAATAAAAAAAATCGGGAATTCTCCTCTTTCATACCTCAATCGGCTCTTTTTCAAAAAAAAAAAAAAAAGCCTCACAACACCCTCATACCTGTTTTATAAATGCTAAAAAATTTAAGCAAGATCTTTCTCTGTATTCAGTTACTGAGTGAGATTATAGATACCTGTGGAGGCAGATGATAGATCCTCGGGGTTCAGGCGCTTTTACACCTACAGAATTGTAATTCTGTTACAATAGCTCTCTCTACCACATCTCTTCAAAGCAGCATAATGACATCAGGACTAGAAGTGGAATTTTGCTTCTTCAAATACTTCTGACATAGGGGAAAAAAATCTCTCTGCTGTTAGCAACATTATTGAAATGACAGAGGTGATCTCTTCCAACTCAGGAAGGAGAAGTTAATGGCACATAAAAAATTGTATTCTTCTACCTCTGCCCCTCACCTTCTGCAGCATTTACAATGCTTTGAGGGCCATCAAGTGGAAATGCACAGCTCAAAGGGATTCACAGTGCTCAAGGTTCACACTCCTGTCCTCAGATCTCTCTCAAAAATTTGTTCTAAAGAAGTTTACAACTATGAGGAAATAAATGAGAAAGCCCGCAAAGAGGAGTTGAAATGCAGGTACAATTGTTTTTTTAAAAAATGCAATTTATCTGATTTAAGTACAGGAACAAAACCTCAAATGCCTTGTTTCTTATATATTGACTGCAAACGAAGCATGGTATAAATAACTATTTTTCTCTCTGTTGCTCCACCAGAAGATAATATTATCTATTTCTTTTGTATTTGTTCACTTGGTTATGAGAATTTCTTCTCCTGTTTGTTCACTTTGAGTTGTACTCCCTCCCTGCCTAATTTGAAGGTAAGTATGGAAAACTCCAGTCTTTCAGTACTCTGTTAAATTGCAGACAGTCAACTGTGTAGGTGTTAGCATTTCTTGGAAACAGGATACCACCTTATTTATAGCTCTGCTATTTAGCTTTCTGTGCCTTCATGCTGTAGTACTCTGTCGGAATGCCTGCTGAATATTCAAGTTCATAGGAAGCTTCACTAGCAGCTGAAATCTTAGTTTGTGACTAAAATAGTGGACATAATGGAAGTAATAACATTGAGATTTGACATGGGTAATAATTTGAGATAATCTGATAGGATTTGATACCCATTTTGGCATCTTATTTAGATATATGACTATCCTTGCCCCAGAATTTGATAGGAGAACTTGTATGACTTGGTCCTGCTCATGAAGAATAATGGTGCTTCTAATTTTGATAGACTTAAGGTTAATACATTTTCCTATGGGATCAGCCAGTTTAAGAGACTAAGTAATTTTCAGAGAATCATTCTGAAAGCCTTCTTGGAGAAGAGAAGACTGAGGGGAAAGACCTTATCATGCTCTATAACTACCTGAAAGGGGGTTGTAGCAAGGTGGGGGTTGGTCTCTTCTCCCTAGTAGCAAGTGAAAGGACAAGCGGAAATGGCCTTAAGCTGTCCTAGGGGAGGTTTAGGTTGGCTATCAGGAAGAATTTCTTTGCTGGAAGGGTTGTCAGGCAATGGAACAGCTTGCCCAGGGTGGTGGTTGAGTCTCCATCCTGGGAGATGTTTAAGAGATGGATAGGTGTTGTGCTGAGGGACATGATTTAGTGGTGTTGATAGGGCTAGGGCAAAGGTTGGGCTTGATGTTCTTGAAGGTCTCTTCAAGATGGAAATCTATTCTATGATTCCTTAGTTGGGAGAAGTCTACATGTAATACTCACCCAATTTTTGAAATAAGAAAACAACCCCAACCCACTTCAGACATCATAAACCTGCTCCAAAATACCCCAGCTAGCAGGATTTTTTATTTTTAGTTAAAATATCTACAAATAGATGCTTCTATAGAAATGTCTACCTCTGTGCTGGATGGTGAAGCTGTCTTGATAGTCCGAGGAGAGCTTGCCAGGACATGCACTGGCTACTCATCTAAATTGTGCCCTAAACACCAGTAGGATTCTCTTACTGCTTTCCACTTACTAAAAAAACCCCCAGCTTACAACTGTACCTCACAGACAGACACCTACCTCTGGAGGCCTAAACTGAACTAAGATTCATGTTACAGTCTGAGCCGCTTGGATAACTGTACTTGAGAACTTGCACAGACTGAGCAAGCAGGTGCTGAGGTCCCATCTTGGACTCTTGTTTTAGGTGACAAAGTCTTTTTATTGTAGCTAATGAGTTTCTCTACATTTTTTTTTTCTGTGTGGTTTGCACCTACAACCCACTCCTGGGGTTTCATGACCCTAAGATAATCTAACCAGCTTCTGAAACTAAAACTGCTGCTTCTTTGTGTGATCTTCTCCAGCCTGAACCTTCAGAAGCTTGTTCAATTTATTAGTATTTTGAATGCCTGCTCACAGGACGTGCTTTTGAATGCACAGCCATCTCCCTCAAGCCCATCATTTCATCTCCTACACGATTTCACCGAGTGCTTCTTTACTATTCCTCCGTGAAGGTGTTTACTTTTCCTGAAGGATACAAAAGACCTATTTGCATGTCCCAGCTACTTAAACAGCCCTCAGGATGGCTTAGTGTGTATTTTAGTAATGAAATAAAATCAGTAAAGTGTCACAATGCAAAATTAGCAATGAGCTGAACCAGAAATGCCAAGCACCTGTTAGGTCCCTCTGACCAAAGACAGGGGCTCTCTCCTTTGGGGACAGTACAGTAGGTGTCCTGCAAGCACTTCACTAACTATTCGGGGAGAACAGGGCATTTTGATATTGTTGGTAATAAACCCTGCTTGCTTTTTCAACCAAGGTGAGTGTCCTATTGCAGCAGGCTGAGAAATAACTCATAAAGGAGACCTTCTTTATATTGAAGGTACTATGAATAGGTAGAGACAAAGGACAGTGGAAGTGAAGAACAGTTGTTCCAAAATGACAGCTGAAAATTGATTCACAAATAAAATGTTGCAAGGCTCAGTAAACCAGGGAATAAATAGTGAATTATGGGTTTATAGTAGAATCACGAGATAAGTGGTTAAGACAGTCTTGTATGGGGATCATCTAAAATCCAATGAGTAACATTGATTTTTTTATTTTATTTTTTTAATACATATATATGTCTATTTTATGGTTGCTGGTGTTGTTTCTGTCCACTGCTACAACAGTATTTTCTTCTCTGAGACATTCCAGATGCAACTGTTGCATCCCAGTTACTGAAAAATGACTGTTTTTAGACGAAGCTGTGTTTAAGATGAACAAAGTTCAAAGGTGGCATTCTCATGACTTCTTCTTTTGTATCAAGATGGTAAGATCAGTAAGATGATCAATAAGATAGGTCATTATAGACAAGTAAACATGATTTTAAATTTACATCCAGAAGAGTTCCTTCTGACCTGTGTTTGGGTGTGACATGTGCTTTGAATTCTTCATTTTTTTTGAAAAACAAATTTAACTAAAAGCTAACAAACTATGTCAGCAGTTATTTGGTTCTTGTTCAGAGAGTCCACAAAATATGAATTTCAATGAATTTTGCTGGGATTAGGGATTTATTATGACAGCTTTTGTGCAGCTTTAGAGTTGGTGACATGTAATATCTGTGGTGAAGTTATGTGTAATAATGATATGAATTTCCTCTTCATTTTTTTCTTTTACATCTGGAAGAAGATCTGCCAACAGTGTAATCACAAGCTTATCCTTTGATCTGTTAGTACCTTATATTTCATCTTCTGTAACACACAATCTACAATGTCCAAGCACCTTGAAGCTCCTGGAAGGAGAGAACTTCTATATTACCATGTTGTTGCTATTAGAATTCAGATGCTAATTTCTGCTTATTGATATTGCAACAGTATTTTCATTCCAATGTAGGATGTGAACTGCACGTGTAGACAGTGTTTACTCTTAGTCTATGTAGGAGGGACAGCAGATGGATATGACAGACAAACAGAGGAAGTACAAGGTATCAGTACCACGATTATGATTTGTCTAGTCGCAGTCACTAGCACTCCCACTGTCTAGCTATTGTTGAGTGTTTTGTAGTCATTATGGCACAGCAAGTAAACATTAATGGGAAAAGATTACATACTGTGAGACAGAGCATTAGCCTGTGTAAATCACCAGAGCTCAGCTCAAGTCAGTTGAGCTGTCAGGTTTTGGTCTAGCTAAGGATATGGTGTTAAACTCTTCCTTTTCAAAAGCAAAATAAGTATCCTGAGTCTTCTCTGCCATATGCTTCAGACTGTTCTCTCTATAGAGCTAGTTCTTCAAGGGTACATATATCCACACTTACTGCGAGTCACTATTATTTTGGAGGAAGGAGTGCAGTACACATTTTGTGCCCGGGGAAAAGGTCTGTATCCATAACTGCCAGCAATTGCTGTAATTATACCTACTGTCAATATCAGCTCTTGGAATTTCCACTTCAAACAATCTACATTTGTCCTCCTTCATCAATGAAGCTGAGTGTGACATCCTCTAACAAGGTTGGTAGAATGGTTACGCGGCTCAATTATTAACTCAAATGCACCTCACATACTGCAGCAAATAGAATTTCTTCTGACAGGGTGCTTGTCATATTGTGGCCTTATTTGATTAACTCACCCTTTTGGAGGTGTTCATGATCTCATTACATCTTTAATGATAAAATTTCCTTCTGCTATGTGCTATTTTATATTACGTTAAAAGGGATTCATTCATTTTTCGCTTGTCACTTGCATAATTGGATAAATATTTCACAGGGGCAAGCTGATTAAATTTCTACTAAAACTATACTCACTACCAAAATATTCTGAACACCTTAAAAGTTGGCCTGTTGGCCATCACTGGAGTAAGGTGTAAATTTAGTGAGACTTTCCATCTTGACAGTCATGTAAAGCCCTTCTTTTTAACCCTGCAGAGCCCCCAAAATAGATAACAACAAAGGATTTTACACCAGCAGAAAATAATGGTAAAACCTACTAAAAGCAGATTATGCTGCAAAGAGTTTAAATTGGAAGATGGGAGAGGTAACTGATGTGACATGCTGCTGAATAAATCACATGCAAGAGGCAGTGTGTCTTCAAGTTAAAATGTAAGATAGTCAGGTCCAACATTCTGAGTCTTTGCTGCTGAATCACACAGGCCAGGAACAGATATATTTATCTTTCTTTTAAAGACATTTAATTTACACCAGCAAATGCAAACTGTATGTACTCCTCAGGCCTTGTTCTCCCATGATAATATTTGTATGTACAGATGTTTTGTTATATCCATGGAATGTAGGAGTCTGTATGTTCTTAAATTTGGCTTCAGAATTTGTATTCAGAGCAATTCACTGACTTAGATTATTGACATCAAACACAAGCACAAATAGGCAGTTAATACTTGAAAATATGGGAAAAACTGCAACTTTATGGGATTCACCAAGATTTCAAAATTAGTCTTTTTTTTTTTCTCATTGCCTATGTTTCCCTATCTGTGTAAAAAAAATATTAACATATCTAGGTAAAACGCTTCTTTGAATCACTTGTTGATCTTAACACAAAGATCAGTGGTGAAGGGCATATAATTATTAGACAATTTTGTTTGAAAAGATGACATTATGCAAAATGTCCATTAAAATAATCACTGAAAATTTTTATTTTGACAAAATAGGGTTAAGTATACACTTATCAAGATTGAAACCTGTAACCTGATTATCTCCACTTCTATCAGATTGCCTATTTTCCGGGAGGGTGATATGAAATTTTTGTCATAAGCTTTTAACCATAATTATATAAAATCTCAGGCTCCTAGATAATAAGATAATCAGGTTCTCAATAGGTCTTCTGATCCATTCCTCTGCCCCAGAAAAAAAATCAGCTCAGACAGTGTCTTTCATGCAGATGTTTTTATACTGTCTTCTGAAAATGCCCCCACATTGGAGAGGTCACAGCTGCTGCAGGCAAACTGCATCAGTGCTTCCCCATCCTTGACATGACATTTGGTCTCATGTCTTCATTATACGTATGCTCAAGTCACTACAGGTGTCATTTTTGCTCTTTCCAAACGCAATTTATTTGACAAAGTCAGGAATTGGAAATAGATGCATAGAATCATAGAATCATAGAATCATAGTATCGTAGAATGGCCTAGGCTGGAAGGGACCTTAGAGATCATCTAATCCAACCTTCCTGTCACGGGCAGGGACGCTTCTCAACTAGATCAGGCCACTCAAGGCTTTGTCCAACTTGGCCTTGAACACCTGCAGGGAGGCGGCAGCCACAACATCTCTGGGCAATTTATTCCTGTCTTGCCACCCTCGGACTGAAGAATTTCTTCCTAAGATCCCATTTCCCTTGTCCTATCAGTGGACACTCCCGTAAAAAGTCCCTCCCCAGCCTTCCTGTAGGTTCCCTTCAGGTATTGGAAGGCAGCTATTAGGTCCCCCGAACTCTTCTCTTTTCAAGACTGAACAGTCTCAGCTCTCGCAGCCTGTCCTCCTAGCAGAGGTGCTCCAGCCCCTGGATCACCTTTATGGCCTCCTCTGAACATGCTCCAACAGATCCACGTCCCTCTTATGATGGCAACACCAAAACTGGACGATGGGGTCTCACAAGAGCAGAGTAAAGGGGGAGAATCACCTCTCTTTACCTGCTGACCACACTTCTCTTGTTACATCCCACGATGCGGTTGGCCTTCTGGGCTGCATGAGCGCACTGACGGCTCATACGTTTGTGAGGGAGGAAAAAAAGAAATAGAAGAAAACTTGAAGGAGAGAGAATTTAATGTATTAAAGGAAGTGCAAAATTTTCCAAGTCTCATGTGATCTAACTGTTCATGGCTTACAGCTATTTAAAGGCATCAAACCTCTTCACATTGAGTAATTTCTCCAAATGAGTGTCCAGAGGCACACGCTTTTCTGCATTAGCTATAAACAAAGATCTTTGACACTGAAGATGACATGAGATGACCAAATTATGTGTCTGAAGTGGCACAGATCCACCACCCTCTTCTGATCTTCAGTAGAACTATTTATTCTTCTAAAAGCAGTCTTCAGTTTGTGCTCTGCTGGCTTCAGATGTTTTGGTTGCCCAAGAATCTGGAGTTTGATCTTTTAATTTATTTATAGATGTTTTTGTTGTGTCACTTTGACCTGGGCTGACTTATAAACAAGTCCTGGGGTAGTCTGGAAGTTTTCATGGGCTTGAAACCAATCTCACTTGGAACTTTGCTAACAGTCACTCAGTTTTGGACAGTAAGAACGTGGGCTGATCTTTGGCTGTTGGCTCACTTACAAAGAACAGCATCAAAAATAGCTAACTTACCAGAACAGATGTAGCCTGCAGTCCATTGCCTAATTCCAAAATCTGAGAATCTGGGAATCTGAACACCTGTCTGAAAACTTTCAGGGGGTTCATCAAATGGAAGGAAGAAAAAGAAAAAAAAATAAACACTCAAACACCAAAACCATATCCAAATTAATTATTCTTCTCCTTCAGTCATTCCATCGGATAGATTAAAACCCGTGCCCTATGATTCAGATGGACGATCACAGAACAGCATTCTGGGAAACACGCACTGAATAGTTTTACTGGGAATCTGCCAAAGACTGAAAATTATGGAATGTAAAATGAATGATGAATAAATGAATAAACAATTGTGTTTGCAGAAATTAAGGTTGACTGTTAACTGATTTGCTGCCTCACAATGGGGCTAAATTAACTCTGAAATTTGTTCCATCATAGAATGACCTGGTCTTTCTAGCACCTGACTGAATGCACGTTGAATTCAGCTGAAAGATTCTTAGCTCCTTCAGTGGGCTTTGAAATTAGACCCATAGAATATTATTCATTGTTGTATCTTCCTATGCCCTTGGAAAGACAGTTGTCATTATTTTCACTGCACAAGCAGAGAAATTGCAGTACAAACAGGGAATGGCCATGGTCATAGTCTAGTTTGCTGGTACAGCTCACTGACGCAAGGCACAGATGGGAAATGAGAAGACAACAGTCATGCCTGTAAGATTTTATTGCTATATAGACAGAAATAATAATAATCCATAATAGTCTGGGATTGATGCATTTGCTTTTGGGTGTGAATAGCAGGGTTTTGAGGACAGAAAGTGAACTTTCAATTACCTACAATAACTTATCCAAGTTATTCTTTTCTTTAAGAATGTTTTTTTCTTCCCACAAATTAATTTTTGATCTGCAATATGAGAAAAAAAAGATATTTTCTACCACCTGAAGTCCTAGGTAATCTGCTCCTAGACCCTCATTTGAAACCAGTAGATGACAGTTGTACTATTTCACCCAAATTCATCTGTCCTTTTAACCTGCGGGGGCCAAATAGGAAGCAAAATAGCTTTTGCTCTTAACAGATCAAACCAAAGAAAAACAGCGGTGAGAAATGGGCTGTGTGTAGAGTTCACTCACTCATTTGATGGGGGGGGAGAGATTTATTGACTGCAAGAGTCAATAAAATTGCAGTGCAAGCAGAGTTTTCATTCTCAGTCCTGAAGTAACTATCTGAACTTCGGCAGGAACTTTCTGCAAACAAGTTGGATCCCAAACTGTTTGCTGGTTTAAACTGTGTCAAAGCCAAAGCAGACATGAAGGGGCTAAGGAGTATAAAACATCCCACCCCTTATGAGAAAAATCTTCTTCACTTTGTGGCTACTGCAGAGGGTATAAAGCTCTCGATGGCTGTAACATCATCCTGTGAGTATGGGATGAAGGCGGTGGGGAAGAGGATGTAGCACAATCAGCTTGCTACTGCTTCAGCCAAGTAGCAACTCAGGACTGTTCCTAAAACTGTATGCACATGTTTTCTTTGTTTTTAATCATTTGGATATCAGCATCAGAATGGTAATAAAGATATGGATCCTGAAATGCCTGTAAACAGGATAGTGTCAATTCTCACGAGTTTCATTCTCATAATAGGTGTAATGGACACTGTCATCTATTGACTCAGAATACCAAAGCTAGAAACACATATCTGAATTAAAGAAGGTGTTCCAATGTACAACAAATGGAAAGTAGCAAACATAGCACCCAGACTTGGAAAGCAAATTGTCCACTACAGTTTCATCAACTCGTTCTCAATAGCATGGACTACTTAAGGACTCTCCAAGGAGAGAACATTCAGATTATGGAAACAGAGGAGAAATGGTATAGAGAAACTAGGCATCTTTCTCAAATATGATTAATGCTTTTTGTTTAAAAAAATGTTCAGTCCAGTAGAGCTAAATGGTAATAAAATATTTAGTTGTTGTTGCATAAGGTATTTGCTGTAAAGGAGCAGAAAATAGGAATTTCTTCAAGAACTTTAAAGAGGTAAGAAACTATATTAAAAAAGGCTAGAAATAGCTTACTGATGGAGGCAAGGTTCATGAATTATCATTTTTTTTTAAACAGTAATCTTGGCAAGAAATGTAGGATATTGCTTGTGAAATTTGGTGAAGGCAGAAGGCATCATCAGTGCAGAGGAAAAATTAGATACCACATAGGAAGAAATGGATAATTCAACCGGCAAGGGTAAAGATGGTTAAATTTCTTACCACAATGTGGAAGTTCACGAGCTGAGGGAGTAATAGCAAAATATCATGTATAAACTGCTAGGTCATCACTTAGTAACATCTTAAAGGAAGTAGGAACAGGATATTCTTGTCAATCATTGGAGAAGAGTGTTCAACAGCATGCAGCCATGGAAAAAGCAGCTGTGATTACTTAATGAGGTATTTTCAGCAGAGGTAAGGATTCATTAATTTCTTCACACAAAATTGTGGTGACGATGCACCTGAAATTGTATAGATATGATGATAAGGTTTAGAAAAGAAACTGGAACAAGTTTAGTGATGAATCTTTAGACAGAAATGATTGAATAATTTGTAAATGAAGCGGATGACATTACGTCTACAGTGTATTCACAAACAGCTCCAAGGACATCTATGCCTAGCTCTAAACCAACCATAAGCTGTTTTCTCACAGATAATGAGGCAGCAACTCCAAAATTACACTTATTGCAGCATGTCACCTTATTTTAGAAAGAGGAGACAAAATTACTCAAACTGTTTCAATATTGTGGATAAGAAGTGAAGAGAACATTATTTAGGCTAAGAAACAACTCTAGTACCAAGTTGAGTGTGTCTGATGAATATATAAAAAGCTGTTTCAATGTTAGTGCTTAATTGCCAACAGTGTTTTCTGGTCATGTGCTCATCTGAAGCTTGATTTTTGTCTATACTATGGGTACTTATTGCGAGATATAAAAAGTTGTCTTAGTTGTGAATGATCTTAGCAGTAGATATGTTATGGACAATCTTATGTTTCTGTCCTTTCTGTCACTTATGCAATTTTGGCTCCTTCTGGTTGCTTTAGCAACCCACCTTGACTTTGCTGAGCTCTCTTCGCTGACCTGGTTGTCAGCTCTGCTGTCACTCTTGCTAGTTGTCATGTCCCACCTAGGAGAGAGGGACAAGTGGCTTAGATTCGTAATACCTCATCAGAGTGGACAATACTGAGACAAGTCTCAAGGTCTATACACAAACATTTATTAATTTCTCACATGTATAAATCGGACTTACGATAGTTGATTTTAGTTAGAAGACATGTTAGGGCAGGCGCTATACTGTGACTTAATGATAACCAGGAAAAGACTAGTTACACAACAAACTACAGCAAGCTGAATGTTACTTAATGATAAAAAGGAAAAAGGACATATAATGACTCATAACAGGCTGTATTGTGCTTAATGATTACAAGAAAGAAAGTACGTTTAAACTAAGCAAGCAGTATGATAGGCCTTGCATTATTTAGTGAGAAAGGGGAAACGGAAAGGGGGATAGGGTTGAAAAGGAAGAGGTCACTGGTCTTGGTTCCTGTGTTGGTCCCACCAATGAGGGTTCAAGAACGTCGTCATCTTTACTTCTCCTCCTGCACTTCTTGTTGTTTTTGTCTCTGTCTACATATTTCTTCTTCCTCCTCTCCTTCTCCTTCTCCTTCTCCTTCTCCTTCTCCTTCTCCTTCTCCTTCTCCTTCTCCTTCTCCTTCTCCTTCTCCTTCTCCTTCTCCTTCTCCTTCTCCTTCTCCTTCTCCTTCTCCTTCTCCTTCTCCTTCTCCTTCTCCTTCTCCTTCTCCTTCTCCTTCTCCTTCTCCTTCTCCTTCTCCTTCTCCTTCTCCTTCTCCTTCTCCTTCTCCTTCTCCTTCTCCTTCTCCTTCTCCTTCTCCTTCTCCTTCTCCTTCTCCTTCTCCTTCTCCTTCTCCTTCTCCTTCTCCTTCTCCTTCTCCTCCTTCTCCTCCTCCTTCTCCTCCTCCTCCTCCTTCTCCTTCTTCATTATTCATCTCCCCAGTTTATACACACTTTTTCTGTATGTGGACATAAAGTATGTCCAGTAGGGAAGCTGGGCATTTCAGTGTTTACAACCACGTGCAATTGCCTTATCTCCATGAAAGCTACTATGAAGCAAGGCAACCCTGCCTTTGCAAGATTCCTTTCACCATGTGTAATTGGGGCAAGGCTATCTGAGTCATCTGTTTCCTGCTCAGCCTTATCAAACCCCTCAACCACATTCCATTTGGCACTTAACAGTTTGCCACATAGGGCTGGAAACCTGTCTTTTTTTTTAGCAAGCTGGAGGTTTGTAAAATGCCAAGAGATGTTTAAGGCAAACATTCACACATTTGTGTGCTGCCATCACTAATGTATTTCTGATGGCCATGCTGGGGTAAGATATTAGGAGATGAGTAGAAATTATGAGACTTTGAGAGAGCAGAGGATTAAAGTAGGAGGCTCCCCAGTGGTAAATTCAAGGATTGATTTACCTGCTTAATCATAAACATCAATCAGCTGCTTGTCCAGAAACACCTAGTTTGTGCCACAGGCTGTATGGATGCCTTACCCAAGTGTGGTGGGTGTTCCTCCCCCCAGCTAAGCTGTTGCTAGGCAGATTTCAGGGAATCTGCAACCTGGGCTAGTCCGGACTTGTCTATGGAACTTGAGCTGGTCGGGACTCGGTTACTCCCAGGAAGTTGGCCAGCAGCCAATGAGAAGCGGAGATGGCTGTGATTGACCAAGTCATCATTGACTAATCTTTAAAACGGGGCTCTTGCAGTGGCCATGTTGGAGTTACCTCATGGCAGTTGGCCTGATGAGGTTGTAAAGTCTCCCCCTTGGTCTAGGGGAGCCCTAGGCAAGGTAGACCAGGTGAGAACGGGAATCCCCACCTGGTTAAGGTACCCCTGGCAAGGTTGAAAAGGCGAGAACGGGAATCCCCGCGTTTTTTTAAGGTATCTTAGTGAGGACAATCAAGATGAGAAAGGGAACCCCTGTCTTGATTGAGGTGAGTGTATGATAATCGGGATTATAATTTTTTTGTCAAGGGTTAGTGCTTGAGCTTGATCTTTTCCTCAACCAATACCGGGCCTTTAAATTTGGAGGAGCTTATATCCCGTAAATAAATTTAATTTAACTGCACACGTGAATTTATTTTTCGGATATGGACGCGCTACTCATCTCCTTCTTTAAACCAAGACCATCTCATGCAGTGTCAGAGACCTATGGAGAAAACTAAGCCAGTCACTTTCTCAATCTCTCTGCTAACCACAAGAGTATTATTATATCTCTCCTTATGTTCAATCTGGATCCAACATTTATGGTTGTTCTGGAGGGAAAATCACCAGCCTGCATGCAGACTGGTGCAGGCTGAGAGTGGCCTTCTGGAAAAATTAGGGCTTTTTTTAAGAGATAAACACGCCCAAGAAAGCAAGGGGAAGGGATGGAGAAGAGAGCCTCATTGTACTTAGTAGCAAGTAGCGAGAAAAGACCAAAAGGAACTGAATAAGAGGATAGGTAAAAGGCTTCAAATTTGTAAGCCTAGGATTAAATATGACAGACATTTGAATTCTCTGAAAATCAAACCTCTTATTAGGTTCATAGTGCTAGGAAGCAAAATTTTTGACAACACAGCTGTGGAGGACTGGAATTAGAGTTGGGCCACAAAATCATCTTATCATGATGTCACCATTTGACAGCTGTGAAAACAGTCCATCTAGACATGTTTAAATTCATACCACAAACAGTTCTCTTAAGCTTTCAGGAAATACCAAAATATAAGTGTTATACAATGTATTTTACACCTTCTTTAGAAATCAGTTATTCAGGTTTTAGAATTAAGAAACTACTAAAAGGCCCATGTTGTCTGTTTATTGGTGCAGATTTTTCAGGCAATACAACTATATCAGCTTAGACTTGGCCTAAATTCTTGTCTTTCCGAGACTATACAATCTAATTATAAGCCAGAAAAATAGAAAAAAAAAGTGAAACACTATAAATAAGAATAGACGAGAATAAAAATTATTCAGTGATGCAGCTACTTAGATTTGTTATCTTCACAACTTAGATTCCATTAGGTTTCTGACACAAACTGCCTGGCTGCATTTTTGTGGTGTACTAGTGTGCTAAATATCCACAGATATGAAATGTACCAAAAAAAGTCTTCTAAGCCAGAGGGAATAGAGCTGTAAATGTGTAAAACTCTGCGTCTGTGTATATATGTCACATCAGTTAAAAAGGAAAGTGTAGTTCTGTGATTGCCTATACAAGCTCCATTTACTAAACAGCAAAAGTACCAGACATACATTTTTCAGGGAGCATTACATTGGCCAAAGGTCGCAAAAACAATTTCAGAGGCAGCCTGCCCACATTAGTTTCTTGAGATCTTGATTACAAATTTATAAGAGACATAGGCTAGACATTGAGAGATGGTCTCAAAGATTACTGTCCTTCCTGCCATCTGCACACTCCACTGGGAACATTAGAAACCCTGTCTATCAACCAAAATAAACAGCTCTTCTCATGAACAGGCCCAAAGAATGCCCTATAAATCATACCTGTCAAAAATGCTAGTAGCATTGCAGAAGACAGAAATCAATCCAAAACTCATTAGTTCTCCTGACAAGTGCTTAATCTTATATTGTTTAACGCCAACCTGAACAACTCAGATAGAATAGAACCATGCAAAGCTGGTTTCTATTATAGAAACTTTTGCAGTGATTATAGCTTAATCTTTCTCTCAAATATTCTTCCTTTACATGGTCCTTTTCTCTATACCACCTGCCAAAAGATAGTGACTCCAACAGAGTTTTCTTACTTCTGAAGGGATAGATATATCATGATTGCATCATTCAATAGGTTGTAAGACTGCACATTTACATTTTGCAAATGTCTTCTGCTAAGCAGGATAAACAAGCGTGGATTGGATTATATATGGTAATGTTTGAAGAGGTTGCCAAGCATATTTTTTAAAAAAAATTTCTATGAGGTATTTTAATCTGTCAACATGGAATAAAGTATGAAAAAATTTCCAGGTCGTGTGGGATAACAAGAAAACAAGTACACAAAGTAGACGTAAATCAAGGTGTTCTTCATCAGCAGATTTTGGGAACAAAAGATGTTACAATCCCACCTGGAAGCCATGTCACTTCTGGAGAATGTGTTACGTTGTTACATGCTTAAGTGGTGAGTCTTTGACATACTTCTCTGCACTCTGAAATGGTGCCCTTTGGATGTGTGGACATTACAGAAGAAGCCGAAATTTAAATATGAAACAAGGAATGCCTGCAGCCAGTCACAAGCAAATCTATCAGCATCGCACAGTAACTTCTCATACAAATCCAGCCAAAATCCAGCTTGTAAGAAACATACTCCAGTCAGGTCACAAGGCACAAAGCTCATCTGCCTCAGTACAATTGCTCTGGACTTTCAGTGTCAGAGCATATGTTGAGGGAGGAAAAAGTAATCCTTGTGCTGTGCATACTGCTGTAATCGCAGACTGAAGTTACAACAGGGATGCAATTAGCTTCTGCTTCTTCTTTTTCTTCCCCTTGTTCACTTTAAAGAATCAGTTCAATTTTTAAACATGAGTATCCCTTGTCAGCATTGTGCATCATCGCACAAGGTACCTTCCTTGCATTTCATACATTTTGCTGAAGTCAGGCGTTAGATGCAAATTTAGAATTGCAATTGCTATTTAATTTCTTCTGTTCTTCTAGTCTACAAGATGCATGCAAAAAAATGACTGTTACGAAGACTGGCCAGTCATGAGAGGTGTTTCCCAGGGCTCAGTTTAAGATCTTTATCAATGATTTGGGTGAGGGGATACCATGCGCCCTTAGTAAGCTTGGAGATGATACCAAGCTGAGTGGAATTGTTGCTCTGCTTGAAGGTGAGGAGGCTCTACAGAGGGATCCGGATAGGCTGGATCACTGGGCTAAGGCCAATCACATGAGTTTCAATAAGGCCAAATGCTGGGTCCTGCACTTTGGTCACAACAACACCCAGCAGCGCTACAGGCTGGGGAGGAGTGGCTGGAGAGCTGCCAGGCAGAGAGAGACCTGGGGATGTGGATGGACAGCAGCTGAACATGAGCCAGCCGTGTGCCCAGGGGGACAGGAAGGCTAACGGCATCCTGGCCCGTGTCAGGAGTAGTATGGCCAGCAGGAGTAGGGCAGTGATCAAGCTCCTGTACCCAGCTTTGGTGAGGCCTCACTTTGAGTACTGTGTCCGGTTGGAACATGTGTCGTACAAGGAATGGCTGAGGGATCTGAGGCTGTTCAACCTGGAGAAGAGGAGACTGAAAAGAGGTGGTAGCAAGATGGGGGTTGGTCTGTTCTCCCTAGTGGTGAGTGACAGGACAAGGGAAATGGCCTTCAGTTGTGCCATTCGCATTGGATAATAGGAAAAAATTCTTTACGGATAGGGTTGTCAGGCACTGGAACATCCTGCCCAGGGAGGTGGTTGAGTCTCCATCCCTGAAGGTGTTTGAGACAGGTGGAGGTTGTGCTGAGGGACATGGGTTAGTGGTGTTAATAGGGCTAGGACAAAGGTTGGACTTGATGATCTGGAATGTCTCTTCCAACCAAAAATGTTCTATGATTCTATGAGTATCTAAGAACTTGGTTTAGAGTGGCAGAGATATAGGTAGTAAGTTTTCTGGAAGAGAATGTGGTTTGAGAACTGGAATGTGGAAATACTGGATTTGGAGCAAGACGCAGAGGGCAATGCCTCAGTCTTTGGCTGTCAAACCAGCCATCCTCCTGAGCTGGAAGATAAGGTTGAAGATCAAAGTAATCCCTTCATAATCCAGGAAATAGAAGTGAAGGACTTGCTAAGGGAATTGGACACTCATAAGTCTATGGGGCCGGATGGGATCCACCCGAGAGT
>NW_009737052.1:0-3324 GCF_000703405.1 Apaloderma vittatum
AGCCCTTCCACGGGCATTGTGGTAAGTGCAGAAACTGCCTCTTCGGGGTGCTTGGCCTTAAAAGGCCACACCTGTTTCTGTGTGCTGAGAAAGCTTATTCCTCTCGGTATTATTCTTAACTTTTGCAGAAGTCTTGCTTTTCCCAGGAAGGCGGCATGGAGTGCTCCTAGCTAGACAGGTTAATGACAATTCCTATTTCTCTGCTGAGTGCTCAGTGTGTGACTCTCGTTGATGGGGGAGCCGCTGTCGTTCTAATCCAGCTGCACTGCAGAAAGATGTTTGCTGTTGGCTCTGCACGATGGGGCAACCAGCAGTGAAAGTCCTAGAAGATGGCAAAGCTGTTCCCTTTTTGTGTTTCTGTAGGATGACTCAACAGGGGAGATAATTTTCGATGAAGTGTTTCACGCGCTTTCCCGGTGCTTGGTGGGATTGTTAAGACCCTTCCGTATCCCTGGTTCAGACATTATCTACCAGCCAGAGATCTTTGTCACTATCCAGGCATATTCCTCCATCATTGGCCTGCAGTCCCATCAGGTAACGTTCCACCTTTTCACGACTCAGAGTGTGAGCAGCTCACTGTCCGTGAGTGCAGAGGAAGGTGGGGATATGTGGTAGCTGGGCTCTGTTATCTGTGGTGCTGCAGCCTTGCCTCATTAAAATGTGCGGCCCGGTGCGGTGGGGAGCAGCTTCTCCTTTCTGGGTGGGAAGTGGAGGTTTCTCCTGGGGATGCAGCGCACAACAGAGAGAATGTTCGCTCCTCTCAGGCACAGTCTCAGAGTTGAGCCACAGGGAGTATTTACCTCATGTCGAATGTGTGCTTGGTGTTGTTCTGTTGTGTTTTTTGTTTTTTTTTTTAACTTCTGTTGACTTCTTCTTTTTGGCCTGTTATAATTAGCTTGAAGCATTCAAGAGAAGCTGGTGTGCCCAAAAGCTCGTCTGCCTGCTCCAGCTGTGCAGTAGTGGTTTATTCAAGGATAATTGCTCTCTTTTTGCCGTGGTGTGAATATGTTTCCCCTTGCTGGAGAGAGTAGCCAGCCCCAGTACTGAGATTATCAGTGAGATTTACTTGAGCCAGAGCATGTCTGTTTAATAAATTGAAGTCAGTGTGGGGTTTGGAGTTTATCCTTGGTCCCTTCCACTTTACAGTATTTTTACATTCCTGATGCTGTATTTCATCTCTTGACTAGTACCAGGGAAAGTGGGTGGCAACGGGAGGAGTCTATTAGTCTGTGCTCCCTCCCTTCCCAGGCTGCCTCCGCCCAAGCCTTCTGCAGGGCACAGCATTTGATGGTCCATGTAGCACTTGCAGAGCGTGGCCTTTGCTTTGGTCTGTTCTTAGGAAAAAAAAAGCAGGAATTTCTCCATTTGCCATTGATATTTTGTGTGTCATCTTGTCCAGCTCTCCTGCAGACACCATCGTGCTTTGCCTTGGTATCTCCCTTATTAATGCTCAATTGAGGACTCTGAAGTTGCTGCATTTTTTTTTTCTTTTAATCTCTTTAAAGGCCTGTTGATTGTATGAAGTCAGGAACTGTTATCTCTGGGTACACGTGGATAAACTTTACGTTCCCTTTGTGCAGATAATGTGCAGAATCTCACCCATCTGTTGAGTTCTTTGTCTGCATATTGTATCTTCTTTGCCTCCTGGTTTTGTCCAGAGATTGCCTGTGCAGTGGTGTTGCCTGTAAATACGAGTGTCATGCCTGTCAGCTTGGGGAGCGTCTGTGGTGGTGGGCTCGCTCTTGTCACATCACTCAGCCTCTTTGTAATGTCCAGTCTATTTTTTTCAAATTTTCTTTATTTCAATTTACTGTTCCTTTATCCAGCCATTTACTGGAAGATAATAGGATCAGTCTGTAGGTAAGTTAGATTAGAGCAAATGTGCCTTCCTTAAAAACTTCATACCAGAGTTCACGGCTTCTAACAAGGATCCCCCATCGCTTTCTCCTGGCAACTGCTTATCCTGGAAGAAGGCAAATGAGGTAGAAATTTCTTGCCCCAGAAGGAGATTTGCTGAAGAGCGATGTGAGCATCTGCTGCAGAGTGCACGGCAGATGCCATGAGATGCTGCTGTTCACAGGCAGTTGGCCCTGAGCAGGGACAGTGAGAAGAGGCCTGTGCTGTACTTTTTACCTGTGCTTTATTGGGGACATGTCTGAACTTAACAGTGTGCCTCTTCCTGTGTACCATTTGGGGGACGGGTACAATAAAACCTTAACTTGCTGACTGATCTGTGTGTCCTTGGGCCAGGTGCTGTTCCAGGGCTGTCAGCTGGACGAGACGAAGCGAGAGGCCTTTCTGCACCAAGTTTACACACAGCTCTGTGCCTTTGAGAACAAAGTGGCAGAGATGCTTCAGCAACAGTATGAACCCAAACCGCAGGTAAGGAGGGCAGAGGCGGGGGGGGGCTCTTGGCTCCCTTGAGATTTACACTCTCAGGTTCCTTTGGGATGGGGTGGGGAGAGGAACAGCGGCGTAGGCCTTGAGGAACAGCTAACAAATTTGTGGGGCTCAGTAATGAGACACAGACAGAGGAAAGCAGAACAAGTAAGTGTTTAGAAAGACTCATGAGAAGGGT
Organism: Apaloderma vittatum; assembly: GCF_000703405.1. Classification (NCBI taxonomy): domain Eukaryota; kingdom Metazoa; phylum Chordata; class Aves; order Trogoniformes; family Trogonidae; genus Apaloderma; species Apaloderma vittatum. Next base: position 2,579 of record NW_009737052.1, read on the forward strand.
TATTTTCCTCAAGATCATTGTGCAGTAAAGCAGCCTGGCTTCTTGTACATCGTGGGACAAACTGTAGAATGTGCTTTCTCTCCAAGAAAGATGGTAGCCGAGGTCATTATGCCCCTGTCATTAGTCTGTAAGTAGCTGTGAATATGCCTTTGGCCCTTGTTACATTTCCTGAGTGAAAATACTTCCTTGTTAACATGGAAACTATGAAACTGAATAAACAGCCAGTGTGGTTTCTAATAATCCTTGACATAAATCTGTGGCAGATACTGTTCAGTAGCCATGGAATATGGGTATTGGCAAGTTCATGATAGCACTGTAGAATACATCTTAGGATGAAATTAAAAGTAAGACTTTGTAGGTATTCAGCGTGTCCATGCGTTTCTCACCAAGATCATCTCTTCTGATTTTGAAAGTGAAGAATGTTACACTGTGCTACTGCCACGTTCACGTGACAGTCACAGTGGTACCTGTGGGCACCCTTATTGCAGTCAAAGGTGATATTGAAGGTATTCAATCATTATTTAGCATTACTTATTAAGTTTGGGCAAAAAGAAAAAAAAATCAAAATCAGATAAGCAGGAGACTGCTGGTGATCTATTGCAGCTGCATGTGTGGAGCGCTTGAAATAGCATTCTAGCTGGAAAGCTGGGACTGTCAGTCTTGGAACAGGAAGAAGATTGCAGGAAGTAAATACCTTTTACCAGTGTGCCCAGCTGTTGTTTTTACAGTGCTTTGTATGCATTCCT
>NW_009737052.1:3355-56169 GCF_000703405.1 Apaloderma vittatum
TTGGTGCAGTATTTCTCTCATGGTATTACCCTATAAGTTCTTCCATGCAAATGAGAGAAAGAGACGCACTTGGAGGCCAGAGGGACTGGCAAGTCTGCCACAGGCTCTGGGGTGGAGGTGGAAGGCCCCAGGGGCAGGGCAGGAACTGGAACTTTTTTACTTTTGAAGTTGCATTAGTTATGTCATTGTCAACAAGTGTCTGAATTTAAAGCATCTGGCAAATTAAACTGATGGATTGTCAAGATAGAAGGCCCCAGGGGCAGGGCAGGAACTGGAATTTTTTAACTTTTGAAGTTGCATTAGTTAAGTCATTGTCAACAAGTGTCTGAATTTAAAGCGTCTGGCAAATTAAACTGATGGATTGTCAAGATTTTTTTGCTCACAGTCACAGAGTGGTCCCATTTGTGCAGAACAAAAGTCCAGTTAGTTCTAATTTTCTTCTCCCAGCTCCAATCATCTGTAGCTTTGCAGAGGAAGGTCTTGCCTGTTGTCTGTCTTAGCAATAAAAATGAAGCAATGGTTTATTACAGGGTTGAACTGCTAGAGCTTTCTGGAGGACTATGAGCACAGTAGGTTCCTCTAGAATGTAATTATACAAATTTCAGGCTTTGCTTGGGGGCTGTTTTTCATAGAAGATGCAAGAGAAGCCTACCTGCATTTGCTTATGTCAGCAGTGCATAGCAAATGCTGTTCAGACAGTGTTAAATGTATAGGCACTAGACATTGTCCTTATGAGTCTTCTTAACCTCTCTGCTGCAGTGCTTCATGAGTGAGACATAGCTGTTCCTGCCTCTCCAGCATTTCTGAGCTTGACTTAAGTTACATCTTCTACTAAATGACAAGGGAAAAACATGATATTCACCCTCTCTTTAATTGAGAACTGCTTTGCTCTGCAGAATAGCTTTAGTGACCCCAAAGTGTCTCATCTTTCCTCTCCTGTGAGAAATCACCTTGTAATAAAGCTCTGAGCATGTCATCCCCTTCCTCTACCCCCAACTAGCCTTTCTCAGATCATCTAAGGGGCCCAAGTGACCAGGACTTTGAGAGCACCTGGAAATTAAAGCTAAAAGTGGAGCCTGCTGGAATGCTCCAGAGCTCTGGTACCATTGCTCTGCTAGACTGAAGGCTACTGGGGAGAGTGAGAAGTGTAGGAGAGCCTGAAGTGTGCCCTGTGGGGCCTTGTGTTGTTTCTGGTTTTTGTTTTTGTTTTTGTTTTTTTTACTTTTCCAGGTTGATTTGTCACCCTTGAGCCAGGAGAGCCCCAGTGACATGCAGGAGTCATCTGGGAGGAAGCCCAGCGTGTCTGTTGTCACTGCTGACGTTGGCCTGGTCAGCATGGTTCGGCAGGGGATCCTGGCGCTGCAGCTGCTGCCCTCCAACTCCAGCGCAGGTTGGCTTCATCCTCTGGGTTCAGGTTTGCCCAGCTGTTTGTAAAGGGCTGTATTCCTCCTGCCTTAGGCTGGGATAGCTTTTATGAGGGCTGATGTGTGGACCCTTCTGTTAGGGATGAAATTTCTACGGCGGCAAATTGATGAGCAAACTGGCATGGCAGGAGTGGGGAGAACAGCACGGTGCTGTGTGCCGTGTGTCAGCCTCGGGGAGTTTGTGACAAAGCAGAGCTGTGACTGTAGCTTGGCACGGCCCACGGTGTGCAGAGCTATGCCGGGCCCGAGTGCTTCCCTCTACCTAATTGTGAAGTTTGCCAGCTCCAGAACACCCCGGAAGCTCTAAACCAACCTCAGGACTTTCAGCTTTTGCCCTGCTTGAATTTTATCTCTGGTGGGTATACTGGGAGAGTAGTAGCTGGCTGAGATGGAAGATGCACTAAGCTGCTACCTTGTTTACAGGTATAATAATAATCACGGATGGTGTGACCAGCGTCCCTGACGTGGCCGTGTGTGAGACTTTACTCAACCAGCTCCGCAGTGGCACAGTGGCCTGCTCCTTTGTACAGGTAGGTTTGTGTTAGCAGGGAGTGTGGGTGCTGCTACCTACCCGAAGGAGGAAGGTGTGCTACTCTCACCAGAGGGGGAGGAGGGACTTCTCTGACTGTTTAAGGCCTTTACTGGCCCTCTGCCTTGGCCTTAACACTGCTGTACTCTCGCAGGCATCTTCTTTATCCATCTCCTAGGTGGGCGGTGTCTACTCCTACGATTGCAGCTTTGGCCACGTTCCCAACGTGGAACTGATGAAATTCATCGCCATGGCCACTTTTGGTGCTTATCTCTCCACGTGCCCTGAGCTGGATCCCTCGAGCCTGGATCTGAATGTGTATCACAAGGCATTTCTGCTGTACTCCTTTCTTCGTACTGGGGAGTCCCTGAATCCAGAATACTACTGTGGTGAGCAATGTGCATGTCTTCTTTTTAAGCAACCAGCTGTCTTATAGCACCTCTCTTTGGGGTGACTCCTGCAGGTTTAGTTATGCTGATACTTGACCCTTGGACTGTGCCTCCTGTAGGCTCTGGGCACTACTGGGCTACGTGGGCTTGCCTGTGACTCCCCTCCTGGTCCCAGGAATTGGGCAGATCAGGGAAAAGTAATGTTCCATTTTGCACTGTTCCCCTTTCTGTGGACTGTGCTCAGCAAACTGCAGTTAGGCCTGATGTGTTGGAACTTGGAGGTGGAGAGAAGCTCTCCTCTGTCCTTTTCTGCACACTGGCTTGCCTGCAGATGAGGGTGTTCTGGAGAGCTTGTCCTAATCGAGCTTGCAGATGGCAGTTTGGATAGAAAAACTAGGTTGCTGAGAACCACCCCAAATGCCTCTCGTGGTTGTTCTTATTTTGTGGGTGTTAGTGACTGAGAGTGTGCCAGGAGAGATTAGTTTCCAGTAAAACATGGCAACACCCTTTTGTGTCCTGGTGATATGTTGGTGCCATCTGTGCTTTCTGTAACTTGGCAGCAGAAGCCTCAAACAGTGACAAATTTGAGGAGAGCTGGCCTAGGACTTGAAAATGTTGAATCTTAAAAAGATCAGGTGTTAGTGGTTTAAACTCAAAACTTCTCCATCCTGATAGCTTTTAGAAAACACCTGGGAATTTCAGGGAAAGGCATAAAGCCGAAAAGCTTGCCGTACAACTGTTGGAACAGCTGTGCAGTTTCTGCCTGTCTGGGCTAAATGTGTAACTCCAACGCGTGCTTTGTCACAGAGGCTGCCCCAGAGGAAGCAGGGCCCCTCCCAGGCTTCTTGGCCACACTAGTGGACCTGTTAGCTGTGTTGCAGTATCAGGAGTGGGTGTAAGTGGTGCCTGAGAGACGTCCTGTTCTTTGGGGAAGTGAGTGTTCCTGGCAGCTGTTGTAAATCGCTTTGGGAGGGCTGTTGCTGTAGGGTGAGAAGCAGGGAAGTCTCAAGAACCTCACCTCTTCCATTTTCAGTGTCCCAGCACAGGCTGTTCAACGAGCACCTCGTGTCTGCAAGCAGCAACCCTGCTCTGGCGATGAGGAGGAAGAAGCACACTGAGAAGGAGGTGCATGCTGACCTTGTAAGCATTGTCTCCGTCCGGCTGCGGGAGGGCTACAGCATCCGTGAGGTCAACATCACCAAAGGTGACTGGGAGAGGGTGCTGGGGGCTCGGGTGGGACTCTGCTCTCAGCTTTTTAGAGGAAAGTGCAAGGTGTGCCATCTCAGCGGAGTGGCTGGAGCCATTTGCTCCAAACTCTTAAATTTGCTTTCATGAATAATTGCCTGATGTTGTACAGTTGTGCACTTGCCAGGCTCATCCTCTGTGGCTGTAAGTGCCTGGGGAGGGACAAACAGACTGTGACATTTTGTATCATGGAAGTGATTCCATGCAGTTGCGGGGAAACTAGTGACAGAGCTTGGGGGGTTGCAATGTTTTCTGGTATTTCCTCTGTATTTCTTCTTTATTCATCCCTTTCTCGTCTCTTGCTAGATATACTTCGAAACACTAATACAAAGTTGAGCCCTTTGGTACCACAAATTTAAAGCCTCCAAACTGCAATCTTTTAAATGAAGAAATTTGAGGGAAACAAGGATATTGTTAGGTAAAAATGCGAAATCAGACAGGACCATGACCAATACTAGAAGAAAAAAGTTTCCAGTGGTCCAATTCTGTCATCTGTTCTGTTGCTAAATGTTATGGCACCTGAACTGTGAGAACTAGATGCTGACAAGGGACCTTGAGGAGTTGGAGTATCCCAAGTAGTGTCATTAAACCCTACCTAATTTTCCATCTCCAACTGTGACTAGTGTTAGTGCTTTAATTGAAAGGGAGATGAAAAAATCCACGTGCACAATTTATGAATTGCAAGCAAAGGAAGAAATTATTCTTGCCCATCACAGTGATTGGCAGAAAGCCTGGAGGATGGGATTCTTAAAACACAGTGCAAATGTGTACAACGTGGTGATCCAGTGCCTTCAGTATTCTTTTTTGGGATATTAGTACACAGAACATGTTCTGTATGAGAAAATCAAAGTCTGTGATACAACTACAATGTAATTCCAAAATTGCTGTATGATGTTTTCTGTGAGTTTACTGTGGTGTGCCTTTAAACCATGTAAATATCTTATGGTTGCTGCACTGGTTGGAAAGTTGTCCCGGAGCTTCATTGCTCTTTCTCGAGCTTCCTCTCTAAACTTACTCAGGCCAAATTAGACCTATGTGACTTTATTACCGTTAATTAATTTTATCCTCCTTCTCTGACATTGCACAAATGTATTTAGGAACCGTGCCTTTCTCCTTGCAACCTCTCTTTTGGCAGGTTAAGCAAGCTAATATTTCAGCGTCTTTTTGTAAGGGCAGGGTTTTCCTTCTGTTTATTAATCTTAATGGCACTTTTTTCTTTCCATTCAGTTGTTCAGTTTTCAGTTTGGTCTCGTATTTCTTGGAACAGTCAATAAGAGCATTGTAAATGCAGTTTTATTAGTCAGTTGTTCAGTAGCACTGATAATTTCCAGCTTCTTAAGTAAAATATTATATCTGATAGGCTAGGAATCACATGAGCTTTCTCCATTATTGTGTTGCATTGTTAGCGCAGAAATCCCTGCGTATTTCACTTACCTTTGCTTCCGTTTTATGAGTCCTTAGAGGTCTTTTATTCATTCTTATTTGTTTAGTAGTCCTTAAATATGCTATTCAGCACATAAGAGTACTCTCAAGTTCATCTCAACTTAGTATTCCTGTGTGATGACTTGGGATTCCACTTCTTTTTGCTTGGTGCTTCTTACAAACTGAATAGGTTTAAACCATTTTTTTTGAGAAGGTTGCTAGCAATCGTATCAGGTGGGGTCATTTCTAAAGCTGGTCTTCCATGAATATCCCTAACTTCTTGTTTGAGGAGTTTTCTATTAAAAGTAAGAATCTGCGAAGGTTTCCTGTTGAGACAGCTCTTCTGTCTCTGCAGGTTACTTTCACTAGTCTCCTGTAGACGTGATATGAGATACTTCCCTTATATCCAAGCAGATTAGGTCTGTTGTGCTGTCCTTGACTAGGAAAGGCTGACAAGTCAGTTCCTGTCCAAGCTGTGCTCAGTGTTGCGTCTTTTTATCATTCTATGCACCAGTTCATTTAAAGCTTGAACAGCACAGGAGAAGGAATCTTACTTTAATCTGGCGGCAATGGTGAAGGGTTCTTGGTGACTGTGAAATCTGGTGTAGAAATGCTGGAAGAGGTAACAGGTGAAAATAATTCAAAACACAATCAGACAAGTTCAGGCCACACCTTTTTGCACAAAGGTGAAGCAACAACCTCTATCTCAGATGTCCTGGTCTGGGCTAAACAGAACCAATTCTGTTCAGTGCAGCAAATTCCTAGACTCTGTAGGAATGTATCAGAAGTATCACCACACATTCACTGTACCCCTTACGCTTTCCTCTAGGTATCTGTCTTTTAGCCCTTGTAACGCTGAAGGGATCGGTCTTCCATTTTTACGAGATCAGAGAGCAGAAGAGCAGCTGCACTGGATCAGAGTTACTTTCTGTACTGAATAGCTATGGGCAGGTGCACAGAGAAGAATAAGAATAGGGTAAACATACACAATATCTCTTTTCTCCTTTCTGTTTTTCTTCCCTTTGAGCACTCTCTAGCTCTTTGCAGCTCAGGGTCACCCTGAGCCAAAAATACTTTCTGTGTATTTTATGAAGTTTTTTAGCAGGAATTTAAAAATGCAATGTGTGAGCTACCAAATACAGTGTGTATTTTTGTGCCAGCCTTCAGAATAGTAGCAGATAACATTACTTACACTTTGGAAAGGCTAAATGCTCTGGGAGTTGCTGGCTGTGATCCTTAAAATTGTTGCACTAACATCTTGAAGTAGAATTTAGAAAAGATCAAGACATTTAGACGGTCAGCACTGCTTCTGCTAAGGAAAAGCGTGGTTTTGGCTAATCAGGGCTCTCTGGGCCATTCTGTAGAGAAGTATATAACAAAGAACAGTTAATTAACCTCAATTGCCAAAAGCTTTTGCCAAAACTTCCAAACTCAAGGCTATTAAGGAGCCAGCTGGCTGTGAAGCAAGAGCAAAGAGTGCAGTTGTGGACTTTGACACTGTCGCTTTTCTGCTTCGTTTTGCCAAAGGCAAAATAGAATAAATAGCTCACTTTGTACTCAGAGTTGCCTGGAGAGGTTGTTTGCGATATTTATAAGTGCTCCAGTTACCCTCACTATTGGATTTTAGGTATTTAGGCATTTAGAAGGTTACTGTGGTTAGTTAGGAACGCAGAGGTGCTTGTGAAAGGGAAGGTGTGGAACGGAGAGAAACTGTCTGGCAATCCATGGGGCTGTAGCTTGTAATGGAGCTCAACTCCTCTCGTTTGTTTCTGGGACGATGTCAGAGGATTGTCCTCTATAATAACAACAAAAAAATAGTTCTCCCTGGCTATTTTGTGTTGCTGTGTGTTGAAGAGAGCCTGGAGGACATTTTTTTTCAAAACTTCATCTTCCCTTGCGAATCAGTCCAGCACCAAAAGGGGCCAGGCATGAGATGACCGACGGGAATGGTTCCAGTGTCAGGAATTGGGAAGGCAAACTGAGTTTTCTAAAACCCAGAGCTGGACTTTTTGTTATTTTGATTTCTTTCATAAACTTTTATTAGCTGTGAAGACAAGAACCAGAAATAGATTGCTTTGCAGTTAGAACAAGCTGGAGATTCATCTAGGTATGACTTCAAATTAAGCAAATATTTTGCCTGTGTTTCTAGTTTTGCTTGTGTGGATTGTAGGAGTGAAGCCAGGATGACTAATGGAAACACAGGTGGAAGCAGGAAATATGTTCATTAGTGATCTCAGCAAAAAATGTAGGAATTTACTTATCGTGTTTGCTGTTGATGAAGTAGAAAAGCTTTGTTATGAGAACAAAAAATATTGTGCACAAAGCAGTGGATGAGTGCTAAAGCAGCAACGGTGAGATAACAGCATTGAAATGGGAATAGACAAATTTATAAATTCTTGTTCAGCCTCTCTCATAAACTAGACAATCTTCATATGGAAACAACAGATGGTGCAACCTTGGCAAATGCATTTATAGTAAAGCAAAGCACCCATTGTGGAATATATTAGAAACCTTAAATAAACCCCTAGTAATTCCTCAGGTGATAGAATCCACCACTGATCATCTGTGTTCAGGAAAGGTGAATTCTTGAGGTGCAGGAAGGTCCGAGACTGTTAAGGGGAAGGGATATTTGCTGTCCTAGGCTGGTGACCGTGGCTTGATTTAACCTGCACAGTAACAGCTGAAACTGAGTAAGCATTTCTTCCCCCGCTGCACCTTCCTTGTCAGTGTTACGGAAATGAAGCTTCTCAGAATGAAAGTAATCAAAAGAACAACGAAACATGAATTTGGCATGTTCCCTGGAAAGGTTCTTCTAAACGTTGACAGGGAAAACATACCCTGAGGGAGCCTCCCAGCAGGGACCATGGGAGCAAAAAGCTAGATGGCTTTAAAATGGAGAGTAATCAGCCCGTGAAGGGGATGTCATGATGTGCCTACGATAGCAGCAAATGCAACTCTGCAGGAAACACAGGATCCAGGCTGATGACCTGTTCGGACAGTTTCCAGCACATCCAATCACTTATTTCACAAATGCTGCATGTCTGGCAAACTACAGAGCAGGCTGGACATCAGAATAGATGATTGAGCAGTTGAAACAGCAGTGTGACACTGTTGTAGAAAGTCATGTGTTTCCCGAGGTTGTTTTGGTACAAATACACATGCACTATCAGCAGGACTGTAACGATTTTCTGCTCTTCAGTGAGGCTCGCTGTCAGGTGCTTGTGTTAATCTTGCTAGAGAGGCAATGGCCAGCTTAAAGGAGAAAGTAAAAATATAAAGTTTGAAGAATGATTGGATACCCATCCTTCATAAATTTGAGAGGAGAAGAGCGTAGTGAGAAGCTTTTGATGCTTGAAGTTCTAAAGTACATGAAATACTCTCTGTACAGGAAGAACATAGAATTTAATTCAAGAATTGGGCCTCATCTTCCAAATTTTTTATGGTCTGGGCCCATTGTGTCCAAATGTGCACGTTTCTACGGTGGGATGCGTTAACTCCGTGGAGTGCAGATGAGACAACTTCATAGCTTAAAGGCCCTGCTCATCTGTGCAAAGCAGCTGTTTTCTTGGAAACAAAGATTAGGCTGTGAGGAAGAAAGCCCACTGAAAATGTCGGCACCTCCTCTGAGTTGCAGTTGCCTTCTCTATTGTAAATACTACAAGTCCATGTAGGGTACTGTTCACCAGATACTACTGTGTGAGCAACGCCTCCCTCTGTTGGGGAGGAAGGAGAATGACTTCAGCTAGGGCAAGCATCTGTTAGATTACTTCGTCCTCAAAGCATCCTCAATACTGTGACTTTGTCATCAATCTCACAGTACTTGGGGGTCCCTTGTCAGAGATAAAGCTTAGATGTGTACCAAACAAGCACCTGAACTTACTCTTCTGCTCCCATGCAGGGGGGTCTCAGCTGGAAGTGAAACTAGTGCTGCTTTGGAAGCATAACATGAGGATAGAGTACCTAGCTGTGACACCCTGGCCCCTGGACCCACTGAAGCGGAGCACGTGGGTGGAGGTGACGATGGAGGGAAGCTATGACATCTTGCACGACATCAGTTGTACCATGAGGAAGCCTATCACCAGCCTGTACCGCACCACAGTTATCCGACGCTTCTGGAACACCTTGCAGAGGTGAGTCAGACCATGCCCAGCAGTTCCCAGTGTCCGATGTCACCAAGAAATTCCTTCCTTGGCATGCTGGGGTGAGTTATGCTGGTGGCCATCCCAACCCAGGATCACAAAGGAGTGTGCTCTGAGAAAGAGGCATGACTGGTAACCAGCTTGCTGTCCAGCCAAGGGAGAGACTCCAACTGACCTGTGGCCTAGTCTGTAAGATTGCTTCATGGTGATGGTGTTGCTGCCCGAGTCCTGATCCTGTGATGCAAACCTTAACTCTGCCTGCTGTCCCATGGAGGTGGTGGGCTCTCTAAGCATGGCCTTGCAGCTGTCCTGCGTGGTCACGCTAGGAGCAAGACCTCATGTCTTTCAGCCTGAAGGGCATGTGCGTTGTAACCGTTTCCTGACCAGGGTGACTGTTACTCTCTGCTACTCAGCAGGTTCCTTTTCTAACACTTTGTTCCTAACTCTGATCATCCTCCTTATATATTGGGCCATTTACACTTGAACTCCCTTAACATGCTCTTTGCAGTTGTCCTGGAAAGCTCTGTAGGTGTAGATGGGCTCCCAGCACATGGGGAGTGCTGTGTGTGGGGAGGCACTGGGCTGACTGAGGCAGCATGGGGGAAGAGTGTGGGCTCGTGTGGTTAACTGCCCCTTCTCTTTCAGCATCAACCAGACAGATCAGATGTTGGTTCATCTGCAGTCTTTTGACACAGTCCCAGAACATTTCACCATTCCTGAGAGCACTAAGAATGGGGTGCCCCTCTTCTACATCCCCCCAGGCTCCACCACTCCGGTATGTTCCTTCTCTCTCCTGGTTAATGTGGGGTAGGTTCTCCCTTCTGCCTATTCTGTCTTGTGGCAGGGGATGATGGGTCCCCACAGGCAATCAAGGTATTCTCTCAGACTTTATCTCTTGCCCTTTCTTCTGCTCTGTAACAGAGTTCAGATGTGATGCGGTGCCTGTGAGCATCCCGTCCCATACTTTTTCCCCTCTGAAACACCACTCTGTGTCTTTACTGCTGCAGCAACACCTCTAAGCCCCACAGCAAGTTTCCCAAGTGTGCTGTGAAACCTTCTTCTGTTGAGATGTAATGTGTGAGACTCATGGGGAGATAGACTCGCTTGCTTTTGCCGTGCTTTTTCAGTGGATACCTCCTGTGTGGAGCTGCTGCTGGCAATCTTGTGCCCTGGTGATGTAGCTCAGCACCGTCAGGTGAAGATACAGGGTGTGCTGGATAGTTGTTTAATCAGCTCATTGCCTTGAGCGCTCATGTGGAAGGTGCAAGAGAGATATTTGTCATCTGCACAGCAGAAATGAAACAAAATATGAGCTAATAGTTTCCACTGCAAAATTCAAACTCATTGAAGCTCACTGAGTGAAGTGCTAGCATATTATCTGTTCCTTGCTAGTAGTGGCATTAGCAGAAGTTGACTAATGTATAAAAGCTAGGGGAACTTTAAGAGAACTATCCCTTTTAAATCCTTTACTTCTTTAGGTTTGCTTAGGGAATTTTCGCTGTGTAGGCTTATGTATGCCACAATATATCTGGAGCATCCCATCCTATGGGTAACCGCCACTTTATTGCTGTGTCAGCAGAGTTGCTATAGTTGGTGGAATCCCAGTGTTACCATACAAACATGTTAAAGTTGCCCAGTGCTGCTTATTGCTGGTACCCTATTTGCATGAGTGGTTTCACATGAGTTTATCTCGATGTTTAATTGCTCTGCTGACACAAGCCACATATGCCCCCTCTCAATCAAAAAGCACACCGTTACATATGCCATCTTTTCCTTGGTTGATTCACTAGGTAGTTAAATTCCTAATCAACTTGACATTTCAAGTTGACTTTTGCATACTTTGTACTGCTTGTTTCAGTGTGAATGCACTTAGTTAAACTTTCTGCAGAAAGCCAGCGATGTGACTGGCTGCCTAGGCCTACGTAACTCAGCCGCAGAGAAATTCCTGCTCTCTCCGAGTGGAACCAGACAATTTCTTGCTGAGTATTGCCCTGTCATTTTCTCAGGTGCTGTCCCTGCAGCACAGTGGGTCTGACTCGAGCCACTCCCAGTTTGCCTCCTACTGGAAGCCTATCCTTTCCATGGATGCCAACTTCTGGCAGAGGTGGCTGCACATGCATCGTATAGTCCTTCTCCTGGAGCACGACACGTATGTAACGGGCAGGGCTGAGCTCACGGGCCCAGCGTGGGCCAGCCTGGGAGAGCAGGGTGTCCAGTTCAGTCCAGTGGCAGAGTTGCAGCTGTCTTACAGGTGCCTCTGGCCAAGGGGAGGGCCTCACTAGCAGGACCTGAAGGATGGTGAAAGCTCATTTATTTGAGAGGGGCTGTGGGTTCGGAAGTCATCTTTGTCAAGAGTGGGGTTATTCTCAGGAACGTAAATAGATTTTCAAGTTCCTCTTGGGTTTGGATTTCTTCATTGCAACGGGTGTGGGCTATTCAGATGGAGCTATCCCACATATTTTTCTTTGCTGCTGCTAAACATCTTCCTTGAAAGCTTTGCTTTCCTGAGGCTGGTCCTAGTTGCAGAGTTATGTAAGAGCCATGGAGCGCAGGGAGGGAGACTGAAACCCTGCAAGGTGAGAGCAGGGTCCCTGCATGTTTGGGGAGTGTGGCTCTTGCTCATGGGCCCAGGCAAGCGAGGTTTTTTTGAATATTGGCAGCTGTGGGGGAAGAAGGCTGATGTACCAGTCAGAGAATGAGTTGGAATGGTTGTAGCAAAGTCTGGGGAAAAGAGAAACTGGTTTTAAAATTACATTATGCCACACTCTGCAGGCCTGTGCCCAAGCACCTGCACACACCAGGCAACAACGGCCGCTACAGCACCATCCAGTGCCGCATCTCTCACTCGGCGCTCACCTCCTTGCTGCGGGACTGGAGCAGCTTCGTGCTGGTGGAGGGCTACTCCTACGTCAAACTCATACATGGGTGAGTGGCTCTGAAGTAGTCCTGTACAGGGAATCGGGCATACGGCCAGATCAAAGATCCAGTTAGACCAGTGTGCTGTGACAGGCCAGAGCAGGTGTCTGGAGGAGAGGATGAGAGCGAGACAAGTGGGTATGAAACCCCATGTACTCTGAACTGCTGCCACTGTGTTCCGGGCACAGCCCGGAGGAAGAGGGAAGCCAGCAGGGGGATTTCTGCACACCAGAACTGACATGTGGTGCTGCCAAACTGTGTGGGCCGAGTTGTGTTGAGCTCTGCAGAGCAGACCTCCACTTGGTCTGAGTGCAGCATGGTCCATGCTATTTCAGCACTGTCTTAATCCGTCCTCCCTAGCTCTGAGGATCCCACACCTTCCTCGTTTTATGTGGTGCGGATCATCTCCAAAGCTCCCTGCATGGTTCTCCGGCTGGGGTTCCCCATTGGCACACCTGCACAGGCCAGGAACAAGGTGAGAGCTGACTGGCTGCTTCCTGGGGTAGGAGCAGAGCAAGAAGTTCTGGATGTAGAAGTGGTGGGTAGATTACAGGTGATGGGCAGGTATCTTATAACAAATAACTCCTATGTCAAGGCTTAGATGGTGTGAGTTTCCTGTAACACAAAGGGACAGTTTGGACAAAGCTTTCTATATTAAGTCTGGGAAAGATATAAAGCCTAAGACTCAAAGATCGATAGAGTAACTGGTCACCTGAATGTTTTTCCCACTACTTAGTTCATCTGTGGGGCTTGAAAGGACTCAAAGGTTATCTGGTCTGTCCTTGTGACCATAGCATAATCGATACTGTCTGTCAGGAACAGCAGATACGTCTGACTCATCTGTAAAGACTGCTGTGATGGATGTACTACATGTTCCCTGGGTTATCTGCTTCAGTAGGTGGTGAATTGTGCATGTGTACATTTGGACAAGGAAGAGGTAGAATTAAAATGTGAACAATGCCTCGCATGAGCGGTACAGGGAGAGAAAAAATAGAGTAATATCCAGAAAATATTTTAAGGGGATGCAAGTCTGCTATAGAGGCTTTTAATAAGCTATTTGTTTCAAAAGAAATGAGCTGCCCCAGTCAAACGCAGAAGGTGAGGTTACTGTGTGGAGTATTACTCCAGCTCTAATGGCTGAGACAAGCCTAAGTGTTCCTAGGTGAAACAGTATGGGAAAGGTGTCCTGCCCTTGCATGTCTTCAGGGGATCCAGGCTTTGGGCACAGACTGCTGGGCCAACGCGTGGATGGGTGATGCCAAGTGGCAAGTTTTTTGAAGGAGTTCCCTCTGGCAAGTGTAAATTATTACCTGTCTCATGAAGAATGTGTGAGACAGGCACCGTACCCTGCAGTTCCAGGCAAACTCCAGGTCGTTGTGCCAGCAGCTGTATGATCATGAATTGTATCGGGCACGGTCTGGGGTGGGTTTTTTGTTCTTTTTTTTAAATTCTCCTGCCGTAGGGCTGATTAGCTACACAGTGTGGAGGATGACAGCAGGACTTAGCCTGCCTTGTTTAGCAGGAAAAGAGGGGTTTGTGTTGAGGTATTCAAGTTTACAATGTTTAAAGTAAGGAAAGCACTTGATGCAGTTTAACTTTTAGAAGATTTTTGGTGGGATTTCGTATAGGACACAGCTGTAGAACTGGAGTAGGAATAGTGTCATAAACAGAAGCTATCTTAGGGAACAAGGCAAGGAAATTGAAGAAGTGATCTGTTCTTATCAAAGGAGAAGCTGCTTGTGGTTTTCCAAACCTTTTTACTAGTCAAAGGGTAGGGAACTCATCTGCAGGTAGGCGGCAGGTGGTGAGCTGGGAAAATCTGCAGGTGGCACAAAGATATTTAGTTTTCCCTGCTCTTTAAGCCTGTGTGGTTTGTGGACATGGAAGCAGCACGATAGTGGCTGCAAGTCAATACTGATAACTGCCAAATAGTGCACCTTGGATTAGAGAGCTTAAACACCATCAGTGATTCTGTATTATCAGCATGAAACTACAAAGGGGACCCAGGTGGCACTGTAGTGTGGAAAAGAACTGTCCTTCATATTTGGGTTTGGGGGCACTCCTTGAAAAGGGCATAGTGATAGGGAAAGTTGCTGAAATAATTAGTATTCAGGAGGGAGCTGGAGAACTGCTGTTCTGTTTGCCTACAATGGTAGTGGAAATTAAAAGGAGTTGAACAAAGACCATGAAGAGAAATCTAACCATGGAAATTCCGAGGAAACACTGAGGTTATTGTGGTGATCAGATGCTGATGTGGGTAGAACTGTATTCAGAGCTGCTAAAAGCTGAATCAGTCATTTTGAAAGTATCTTGGAAAAAAAAAGACCTAAAAAATAACCTAAGCTCTTGAAGTCTTTTACCATAGAGGTTTAATGCATGAACATGGTAGTGGGGGAACACATCAGCTGTGGAAACAGCCTGGCTTTGTCTTGTGTACTAGTTTACATTTACTGTAGGCTGTTCAGGAGAGGAGAGGAGGAATGAGACTGGGTACTCAGGCTGCTTCTGTGGAGGAGCTGGCATGCAATTACTTTGTTTTTCATCAGCATTGTGGAAAACGATTTCATCAGCCTTGAAATTGTCTTTGGGGTTTTTGGACCTTTCTTTTGCTTTTAAAAATATTTGCATTTCTTAAAATGTGGACCTAACATTCTTGTGTCGTTTTGATCTTAGTCTTACTAGTGCCTCAGAAGTAAAATGACCTTTAGCTCCTGCTCATCTGTGTGTTCAAGTAGTATTCTATTCCTTTTAGTCAGGCTCTTCTGGAAGTTTATTTTGGGTAGTTTATGTCATATTTACATTTTGCTTTTGCCATGACAGATAGTGGAGGAGTTACGGGACCGAATCTTGCAGCTGCGCTTTCCCCATAGGGTCCAGAGCAAGGAGGCAACTCCAAAAGCCAAAAGGAAAATGTTTGGCAGTAGTTCTCCCTCCAAGTCTCCGCCTGTGGCTGGGGCCCAGTCAGCCCTCTCGGACAGACCCTGCCTCGTTGTGCTGCACAAACCCTTGGAGAAGCTACTCATCAGGTAGTGATGGAGATCCAGGCCATCGGCACAACCTCCTTGCCCAGGGAAGTGGGAGAGGAGGGTCTGTGCGTGGTGCTGCCAGTTGCAGGATGGGAGCGGCCTGAAGCTCGCGCTTGTTTGGGTTGGTTTGGGTTGTATGGCTGGGAGTGACAGCTGTGGTCTGGAGGAGGGGCTGTGATTTGCAGCAGAGAGCCTTACTGTGCAGGCAGATTTGTTACTCCCAGCTGATGTTATGCAGAGGTAAATTTAGCTACCGCTGTGTGAGCAGGATCCTGTGCTGGGCTGGCCACGTTCTGCTGCTGGAGGGCTATGTCCTGGGCCCAGCAAGCGAATCCAGACAGCTCTGGGCTTGAGCAGAGCTTTCTTTCCACCTCAGTAAGCTGCACTTCTGCTCTCTTGTAGGTATGAGAAGCTGCCTTCCGACTACCGAGCCCCCTTCATTCTCAACCTGGAGCATCCCCCAGTGTCTGGCCCGCTCACTATGGTGGCCAATCGTACTGCCTCTTCCACCCTGGCCTCGCTGTCCCGCTACTTCTATCACCAACGTTGGATCTGGAGCGTACAGTCAGGGCTGGCACCGGCTGTGCCCATCACTGCTGTAGCCCAGCTCCTTTCCACACTCACAGAGTAAGTTCTGCACCTAAATGGGGAGGGTGCTTCCTCCAGCTGGTCCTGGGGATGCAGAGGAAGCAGTGCGGATCTGAGGCCTTATTATAGGTAACAATTGGAGTTGCTGTGCAAAGAGTTTTAATTTATACACAGCTTCTAGAGCTACTTTACCCAGTTCTGCAGCTGCAGTTGAGGAAAAGGAAAGTCCTTGAAAACATCCAAGAGGGCAAGAGATGTTACTGTGCCTGGAGCATGCTAATCTTCACAGAGACTGTCCTGTGCCAAGTGTCACATCTCGCTCTTCTCTGTGGGTAGCTCCCTGTCTAGGGAAGGAAGGTGTTGCATGGTGAAGGGTGTAGTCATTCTTGTATTTAAGGCTTGCAGTATGGGTAGAGAAGTTCTCCGTGCGTGACTGCCTCTCTGTTGCCAGGGTCCGTCTGTCAGAGGGTTTCCACTTTGCATCCAGCGGGGACGGAATTATCAACATGGTGCTGGAGCTGCCTGTACAGGTGAGCCTGAAGGCTGCAGTGTGACTACAATCCTTCGTTGCTGCTTCTGTGGTGGATTCACCTTCCTATGATAGGATTTCCCATCTGCTTCTAGCACACACTCTTGAGATGTACAGGGAGGCTTCCCCGTGAAGTAAAACAGCTTGTGGGTTGGGTGTTTTCCTGTCTTCCTCTGCAGTTAGAGAGCTGCTTTATTGGTAGGAGCATGCTGGGCTGGAGGAGTTCTTGGGATTGGGCTGGGCTCCCTCTCCACCTCTGCTAGTGGAACTGGATGATGGGGCTGTGTTTTGTGGGGTGGCACTGGGGAGGTGTGGGCTGTTGCTGTTGACCAGGCTCATGCAATGTCTCCCCTCCAGATTGATGGCACAAGCGAGAGCAGCAGTGGCAGAGAGAAGCACACCTGTGTCGTCCAGTACATCCTCTTCCCACCACACTCCACCTCCACCAAAGACAGGTGAGGCTGTTGCCCTGCTCCCAGGGCGGGCTGGCAGTGGAGTCATGGCTCCAGGCTTGCCTTTTGTGGGCATCGTGGGAAGGAGGGAGTCCCCCGTTGTCTAGTACAGACAACTCACTGTCATGGATTGCTCCCCAGTTAGATGGGGCTTTGTCTGCATACCTAGGGTTTGCCTGGCTGCTTTGACAGCTCTGAGAGGAGCTGCAGTGGGGCGCTGGCCCTGTGCCATCTCTCAGGACTCACATCTTTCTTTCAGCTTTTCCACAGATGATGACAATGATACAGAAGTAGAGGCCATTGAGGTGGACACAGAACTGAACCTGGTCACTGAGTGCTGGGTAGAGCCACAGAGTGGCCATGTCCACAGTACTGCTGAGAACTGGAAACACCTCCATGGCTTGCCCTACCAGAAAATACCCAAAGCGGTGAGTTCCTGAAAGGGTAGGGGCATGGTCTCTTTTATAGAGGGAGAAGGGTTTATTGTGAATGGGTGAATTATTAAGGTCCAGAAGATATAGGAATGCTGTTAACAAAAGAGCCTGAGATATCTGAAAGAGGAACTGATTGGAAAAGAATTCTGGATTGCAAAGCAGTGAGTGTAATCCTGGTCTGGAACAGATGGAAAGTACAAAGTACTCTGGCAAGGGCCATTTCATTGTAGGGGAGAGAGCTGGACCAGAGCAGGAGTTGCAAGCAGGACTGCAAATGCACCTCCTGAACGAGGCAAAAAAGAGGCTAAAGGGCTGATGGAGGAGGGTACGATGAGTGAGAATAGGATGGGATTATGTGTATTTCCTCTCCTTGCTTTTGGGCTTTTTTCTCTCCTGTATTTGGAGGTAATAATTCTGAAGCATACAGCTGAGCCTTGATTGCTTATTGCAGCTCTATCCCCGGGACCTTGCGTGCATTGCCACCATGCTTACCTTTGAGTACATCAGCCAGTTGTGCCAAAACAAGGAGTGGGTCTGCCCTACTTCAGACAGCAAAACTACTGTAGGTAAGTCCTCTGTATACATCCAGCATATATGTCCTAGCAGGTTTGATGGAGCAAGAGGCAGCTAGATCCTGAATGTCTCAGGGTGTGTTAGAGGTTTCTGAAAGGTGGAACAGTTATTTTTATGACTTTCTAGACTTTGATGGCCTTGGGTTGGTGTGTTGCACTTGTTCCAAGCTGCCAGAGAAATCACAGAATCACAGAATGTTTGGCGTTGGAAGGGACCTCTGAAGATCATCTAGTCCAGCCCCCTGCCAGAGCAGGATCACCTACAGTAGATCACACAGGAACACGTCCAGGCAGGTTTTGAATGTCTCCAGAGAAGGAGACTCCACACCCTCCCTGGGCAGCCTGTGCCAGGGCTCTGTCACCCTCACAGGGAAAAAGCTTTTTCTAATATTTTTGTGGAACCTCCTATGTTCCAGCTTGTACCCATTGCCCCTTGTCCTGTCATTGGACGTCGCTGAAAAGAGCCTGGCTCTGTCCTCCTGACACTCCCCCTTGATGTATTTATAAACATTTATGAGGTCACCCCTCAGCCTCCTCTTCTCCAAGCTAAAGAGCCCCAGCTCCTTCAGCCTTTCCTCATCAGGGAGATGTTCCATCCCTCCATCATCTCTGGCTGTACTGGACTCTCTCCAGCAGCTTCCTGTCTCTCTTGAGCTGAGGGGCCCAGAACTGGACATGATATTCCAGATGTGGCCTCACCAGGGCAGAGCAGAGGGACAGGAGGACCTCTCTCGACCTACTAGTCACCCCCCTTCTAACACACCCCAGGATGCCATTGGCCTTCTTGGCCATGAGGGCACATTGCTGGCTCATGGTCATCCTGCTGTGCACCAGCACCCCCAGGTCCCTTTCTCCTACACTGCTCCCCAGCAGGTCAGTCCCCAACCTGTGCTGGCACAAACAGGCTTTCTGCCCAGGCTGGTGACTGCTTGAGCAGGGGGATTGGATCAGATGAGCTGCAGAGGTGCTTTTCAACCTCACCATGCTGTAATTCTGAGAGGGGCTGGCTTCTGGAACAGATGGAAGGTGAGCTCACCTGTAAAGTGATGGGTGGGGTGTGCCTGCGCAGGTGGTTGTCCAGAGCTTATAAATTATGTGAAGGAAGAGCTCCTATGTTGTCAGTTAGAAGACACAGTTTCTGGAGCAGTTTGTGGGACACTTGCTTTCTGGTGGTCCTGTTCATCTACAGACCCTCCATCAGCCCACATAAATAGGAAAGGAGACCTTGTGAAGTCTGATCTGTTCTATTCCTTCAGAATAGGATTGTGTGTCTGGTCTGACTTGGTTATTATTATTCACTGAGAACTCGAGGAAAATTTTGGGGGTTCACCCTTGTCAGGCAGTCTGTTCCAGAACCTCACTATTTTTGCTTTCTTGTCAGTAGCTCACCTCCTCCTAGATAGTCTGTTTACCTGCCTTGCAGTGAGTAACAGAGCAGATATTGGGTGGGTCTGAGGGAGCCAGGATCATCCCAAAGGCTGAGGGCAGGACCTGAGGAAACATCATTGGATCGTATCACTGGCCCTATGGGCCAGGAAAGCTCAGGGCCTGGAAAGCAGAGACTCCCTCCTGAGAAAAAGGGTGGGAGGTGGCTTCAGGAATGTGCAGAGCCTGCCAGATGGGAGGCCTGTCCCAAGAGCAGGGGGTTGCGTGTCCCTGGCTATGCTCGTATTTCAGGCTGCCTCTAGCTCCCAGCATGGTCGTTGCTCTCCAGCAGTGTTACCAGCAGCTCTGATGCACATTTTTTTGTGCCCTGGCAGCTCTGAGCCCAAGCTGTGTAAGGCCTCAGGGTGGCTCCCTGTCTCTCCTGGTGTGAAGGTGGCAATAAGCCCAGGGGGCTCTTAGAGCGAGGTACCTCTCGCAACCTGCCACAGCTTCTGGCAGGCTTTGCACTTTCCCCACATGCATTCTTTGTATCTTCTGCCCTCTTAAGCCAAGGCCTTTGGGGCAGCGTTGTTGTGTATCTTCACTTGTGCTCCCTACCCAGTGTTTGAGGCTGACGCGTGTGTGTGGAGGTGACCTGGCAGGCCGGGCTATGTGGTGCCCACAGGCACGTTACATCGCCAGTTCTTGTTGCAGATCCAGACATGGGGGCTGGTTTTCGAGTGCATGAGATCCCATTCCAGTTCAACCTCATGAAGCTGTTGCCCAGGTGCCAGCAGGTTGAAATGTTCTTCCTGATGCTGACAAAAGGTAAGTGCCTCTTCACCACCTGCCTCCTCTTGTCCGCCCTCCATGGCTATGGGCACCCTGCTCTGTGCGCTTGTCCCCTGGGGAGCAGGCTTGTGAGAGCTGCCATGCCTCTTTCTGTGGCTCGGTGCTCTTCATCCCATCTCTGCAGCCCCAGGGCTGTGCAGTTGTATTGCTATATTTCTAGGAGGGATCATAGTTTTGGAAGAGTTACTTTTAAAAATATTAAACCTAGACTGTTGCTCCGCAGTGGTAGTTTCTTGTCTTGAACCCCAAACATCTCCTGAATCATTACAGCAGCAGGGGGAGTCAGTGCAGGGTAGCCCATGGTGCTGGAACTGTAGGGCTTCCTCCGCACCAGCCAAGAGAGCCTTGCACAGGTGCCAGGGTAAATTCCTGGTTGTGTGGAAGAGTCAGTTTGCAAAGTGCTGTCTCCTGGGGGCCTGGGCAGGTGGTGGCTGTGGAGATGCTGTCTCTGAAGCTGCCATGATTCTGTTTTGGAGCAGAGAATGAGGAGGTGACCAAGGACTCTTCGTTTGTGCCCAATGAAATGCTACTAAACCTCTTCCATGGCTGCCTGCAGCATGACCTCAGTGACCGGGAGATCCCGATGGCTGATGCTGATCATGTGACTTTCATGGAGCAAGTTCTGCAACGGGATCGTGATGGCCATCAACCCCCCTTCACACTCCCCGTGATCAGAGGTAAGGGCAAAGAGTGTGCAACAGGCACACTGGGAGCTGGGGTCTTTGAGGAGACTTGCTTTCAAATCTCTTCCTCAGCTGGTGTTTCTCAGGTTGGTTTCTCTGTGCTCCATTTCAGAAGAAACCGTGAAAGCCTCTGGGACCCTGGAGCAGCAGGATGCTTCTGCATCCTATCATCTTGTTGGCAGCAATGGCACCAGGGATATGACTGGCTCCACAAGTACTCTGCAGGTACAGCTACGCTACTGTCCTTCTGAACCCTCTCTGAAGCAAGGCAGCAGTTGTTGAAGAGCAAGAGAATCTGCAGAAGGGTTGAGAACAGATTGAATGGTTGGTGTTTTGCCCACACTTGGCAGCAGTTTTAAGCTGTAGCCTGTGACTGCAGTCAAACAGGAATTTGGTAGGTGTGTGGGTAGTTGCGCTCACTGCAGGCCTGGCCTTTTACAGCACCACTGATGCTGTGCCGCAGGTTGCTCAGAAACCACGGGCAATCACTGCTTAGAGGCCAGAACCGTCCCCAGGAAAGCTGACAAAGCATCTCCTGAGTGTGTGTGCTGTTTCCTCAAGCCAGGCTGATTAGAAAATGGTGCAAGGGGTGGTTACGGTGATTTGAGCGCTGTGCCGACCCGCAGTCATGGAGGAACTTGCTCTGTGTGGTTGCTGTCTGCCTCAAGGCAGGCCTGTGCCATGTGCTGCTCTGAGCTTATCCAACTTCTGCTTTTTCATCAGAGCCTGGGCAACACAGAGCTGCCTGAGGATGATGTGACCCTGAGTTGCACAACGGGGCCCTTCCTTCCACAGTGGCGATGCTATGCCAAGCTGGTCAACCCGCAGCACGTGTTCTTGACCTTCCTGCCAGCCACTTTCTCAGGTGAGGCTGCCTGTTGTGGGGAACAAGAGAAGGCAGCGATCCCAAGTGCCTCCTTAGGAAAATGGCAAAAGCAGAATCAGCTCTGGTAGGATGGAGATAAAATGGAACAGCGGAGTCTAGACTCCCTCTTTTTGCACCATATGGCCAGGAACAGATCAGTGCAAAGTGCTGAATGTCTTCCTCTTCTCTCCTTGGACATGGTTCTGCCCACATAGTGTTTTCAGGCAGGGGATGTGGCTGTGGGTCATTTGCTACTGCAATCATTTGACTGGTTTTCTAGTAGGGTTGTTAATGAATGGAGTAAGGAGACTGCTAATGGGATGGTCTGGGCGAGTCCCTGCTTCTGGATATTGGCACTGGTCTGACTTCCACTGAGCTGCTGGTGAAGGCTCCTAGGCTCAGCTGGAAGTACTCTGGAGCTGCTTCCACACACAGAAGGAGTAGGGACATCTGCCCTCTTAAGAATGTAGATGCAGAGGTTGAGCTGTTCTGTTTTGTTTTCTTCCAGATGTACAGAAGCTGACAGCTTGTGGGTTGGACAAACCCCCGAAAGATGAGAATCGATCTGGAGAGGATACTCTGGGACCTGTCTGTGCAGAGCGAGTCAGGGCTGAGGCTGAAGGAGGGGACACTGCAGTGCCATTACCTACCCTGAGCATAACACCAGCCCATGGTACTACCCTCAGGACAGCACCTTGTTAAAGTATTAGTATCCTTGCTTTTCCCTAGCTCATTTTTGGGCGGATTGAGGTAGGAGGAATAACAGCCTGTCAGCTCCTGCCTGACGGTCAGCAATCAGTCAGGACAAGGGGTGCAGTAAAGCCTCAGCCAGCTTTCCTGATGTTCATGGTGAGGTGAGGGAGTGTAAAGTGAGCTGGATGCCCCTGGCTCAAGGCTTGACTCCCTGTGGGCAAGGAGATTGCTACTAGGAATGGCAGTACTGGGCTGCGCTGGAAAGTCAGTCACTCTAGTGTCATGATTCAGACTGGCACTACCCAGCAGCATATTGTCTCTGGGAGAAGGGCACAAGTCTTGAGGTGTATGGGATTTGATTGCACAGCCCCTGGTGCAGTCAGCCAGGCCGCATTGAGGATGGAGGATTGTGCTGCTGCAGAAGGTGATGGTGAACAGTCAGGGCAGCCCAAGAGGGGGATCAGTGTGGCCAAGCATTGGGTTGGGTGCTGGGTGAGGAGGAGAGCCCTTTGGAGTTTGAGTGGTGATAAGCTTGTAAAACTGATACCGACCTGCGGGTGCTGCTGTGAGGACTGTGATCTCTCAGACCAGGAACAAGATGCCCGTCGAAGGCCTTTATCTCAGGATTGTCTCTTTTGCAGAAGTGAGCCGTGACCCTGGAGAACAGGGTGGCCCCTCGCGGAGAGACGTGCATATCTCCTTCTGTCACCAGAACTCGCAATCTGAGCTAGGCGAGTGCCGCCGATTTCGCTGCCCCATTTACATCTACAGCTGCTCTTTGGAGCTGTTACGAGAGCAGCTTGTCAGTCCACGGGCACACCGTCCTCCTCGGGACATCTTTTTCAGGTAATACCAACTGTACTTGATTTCTAGGCAAGAAACAAGAGGCTGGCTCTAGCCCTGCCATATTCTCTTGGTTTGGCCTCGCGGCCTTATAGTGGCTACAGCCTGTGCGCGGCCTAGGGCCTGGCTTTAGCGGTGCCAGGGCTGTTTATGGTCTAAAAAGTGCGTCATCGGTACTGAAGGCTGCTGCTTCTCTTTTCCAGGTCCCAGTCTCTGGAACGTCCTCCTACTGCTGCTTGGCTAGACCACAAGCATAAGGAGTTGGTGAGTTACTGCACGCTGCTGCAGGAACACTCCCACCAGTGCTATGTGAAAGGTGAGGAGCAGCACAATGGAAGCTGAGGCAGCACTGGGGTTGGGGTTAGACCCTGAATCTTCTTTTAAGAAAGCAATGTCTCATTTCTCTTGTGATCTTACACTGAGCAAAGGGAGGAGCTGTGGGACTGATCTCACAGGGAGGAATTTTAAGATGCTTCTGTGCATTCCCTGTGAGCCTTTCATAGGCTGTTCCTGCACCTGTGGAGTGCTGTGGAGGGGAGGTCCCATCTGTGACATTTTCCTCTTACCTTCAGGGTCACAGATCCGTAGGGCGCTCTGGTGTGACAACAGCCCGGGCTAACGTGTAGCATTGGGCATCCGAGCTGAGTCTTGTCTCCCAGCACCTGTGCTGAGCGCGACTCAGTGTCTGAACTTGGTGAAAACGGATATGTGGCTATTGCCTGACTCCCATGGCTTTCCATCCTTGCTGTGGGGTGCTCAAGCACTGTGTTTGATCTGTAGGGCTGTTCAAGAGCCTTCAGCAGTCACACAGCATCAGCTCCCAGGACCTACTTACAGCCATGGACTACTGTGAGGAGCTGCTCCAAGAGATTGATATCACCAACTTCCTGCTGTCCGTGTGCAGCCATGTCCGCTCCTTCAGAGAGAGCCACCAGCATTTCCAAATACACTCGAAGACTGCCAGCTTCCAAGTGGGCAGCATAGAGCAAGAAGAGGAGCAGAGCTCTAGGGAGCGGGGTGTCTTGGTTTCTGAATCAAGGTAGGGGTCTGCCTCAGTCTTGCTTCTGTTCTTAGCACTGGACTGGGCTGGATCTTTCTTCAAGCACCTTCTGCTGCCTGCTAGAAGTAGTGTTTTAGGGCAGAGTCTTAGAGAGTCATGTGCAAGAGCAGATACTTCCATTGGGATACCCACCTGATGTAGTGTTCGCTAGGATCTTCTCTTTTTTATAATTTCTGGTGACATCCATCCTTTTGCTTTCTCTTGTAGTCTTGGCTCATTACTGTCCCATCTGGCCTGTGCTGGAGGGCAGTTTGTCTGCAAGTAACTCTCACACTTGTTTCTGGAGAAATTATGCACCTCCTGCTGCTTGACTCATTTGAGTTTGCTGTTGACTCTGGTGAAGATGACAGGCTTTGTTGTCTTTTTCTAATGAATAAAGTGTCGGGGTTTTTTTAATTAAAACTCTGGGAAAAAATCACAAGAGAGATAGCCAAGTAGAACTGGAATATACTTGATGCTGAGCTTTTGTCCTTCTATTTCTTAGGGTGTTTACGAGGTTTGTGTTGCCTCTGGAAACTTAAGGAGGGGTAAAAGTACTCTACTGTGCCTTAGTATCTGTTGAAGAAACACCCTTTTTAGGTCCTTTGTCCTCTGTTTGCACTTGACTGTCCTCAGATCCTTTATGTGAGTTGACTAGTGTTTGCTGGGTATCCCCAATCCTATTTCTTCTCATACTGTAAGTGATTGAGATGAGGCTTTGGTGGTTTTGAAGAACACTGGGTGTTTGAAAAGTCAGGTGACTCTTCAAGGGCTACTATCCCAGTGAAAAACCGTGGGAACTTCTTTTTTGTTTATAAAATATTATGAATCGCCTATCCCAATGCAGATTATATAAACTTTACTGAAGGATGTACAACTTGGACACATTGCACTCAGATTCACTATCCGTATTACTAATTCGAGTACCTGAGGAGTACTTCAACCAACCAACATCCCACTCCCCAGACTGCTTCTTCTGAGTTTTAGGGACTGAGTTTCATGGAGCTGCTGAGTGATCGTGGGCCTGAGCTTTATGCTCCGCTCTGTGCTGCCGGGACACTGGGAGTGCTGCCATGGTGATATTTGCTGTGAGGTGCCTGAACTGAGTGTTGGTAATTTGAATTACTCCAGGCCTATCCCACTACTCAGCCACACCTCTCTCTTTCCCAGGGAGGCTGTGTAGAGTACCAGACCATGGGATCAGCATGGTTAAACTACCCCTGGCCTGGCTTCGGACAGCCCGAGCGTTCATCTGCGTTAGCGAGTGGCAGAAGGGTTTCTGGGGCTGCAGGAGTGGTGGCTGTGTAAAAATCACATCATGTTTACGCAGATGAGGTGTAGGATTCTGTGAGGTGGAGGCTTGCAGGGCAGATAATACATAGAACTACTGTAATTTCTCGGTTTGCCTGTCTGACCTGTCCACAATCTTGTCAGTGCGGAAATGGAGGACTACAGTGAGCAGGACTCCCATAACATTGCCAGCCCCACGGAGGAGCCAAAGAGCAGTGTGAGCACCAGCTGCTGTTCAGAGTTTCCCCTCTCGCTGCTGGAAATTGGACAGCCGTGCCAGGCGTACCCTGACTTGCATAAAATTATCCAGGTGAGGAATGTAAAAGCTCATTTAGGCTCCCACCGGAGAGTAGAGTAGAGTAGAATGTCTGCTTCACATATGGGCTTTCTCTTTTAGGAAAAATTCCTGGAAATTGGAAGTTTACATTTCAAGCCAGTGCCATCAAATCCTCACTATTTCTTCTATTGCCCTCCATCAGCCAAGAAAGAGGTAGGCATGATCCTGCCCTGGCAGGCACGTGGTCCTTGTGGAGGGAAGGAGCTTTGTTTGGTGTCAGACCTGGATCTGGGGCTGGCAGACCTGTGGGTAGACCGAGCCCTTGGGGGGCCCATGAACAGCCTGCTTCACTGCCTGGCATGGTTCCTAGTATCTGCCCTTCCTCTGTCCACCTCAGGAAGAGGCGTCTCGGGAACAGACAGACAGGAAAGGCAGTGAGGACATGGAGGGATCAGAGGCAGAACTGGCAGCTGAAGAAGGTAAAATTTGCTTGCTCTGTCCTGGAGAAGAAAATGTCTGTAATCTCACTGTGGTGATGCCTGTCAGAGCTTGGCTTGTTTCTTGCAGTGTGTCTGGGAATGTGGATCTGATTTGCTAACAGGAACTGTGTATCAACAGGAACCGTGTCTGGGTGCTGTATTGCCACAGAGAGTGACCCTGAGTTGGAGGTGGAGTACCGTGAGAAGCTGGAGCACGAGTTCCCAGACACAGATTCCCTCTCAGACTCCAACACGGTGAACCAAGATGATGATTCCTTCAGTGTACTAGGAGGGGACTCACTCAATGAGCAGGAGTTCCTGGAGCAAGAGATGCCCCCGCTCTTTGTGCACCTTACTTGCTCAGTGAAGCTGCGTAGCCAGCACAGCTCCATGCCTGTGCGGTCCCTGCCAACTTGTCTAGGTAGGAGCAAGCCTTGCTGTGAGGTTAAGGGGGGAGGTAGGGCTTCTGTCAGGTCCCTGCTGAGTGAACAGCCTCTGGAATAAACGTGCAATGTCCTAAACAGCAGTCCCTCTGGACCAGGCCTCCCTCTACAGAGCCCCTAGGGTCTCCCAGTGTTAGACAAGAGCTTTTTCACCAAGTCTCCCACTTGTGGGATTGGTCATGGAAGGTTGAAAAGATCATGGAGGATGGTGGCTATGTGGGACAGCCACCTCTTGCAGTCTCAGTATGTGCCGCTAGGCTGTGTATGTGTGTAAGCAGAGCTGTTTGATTCATTTCTCAGGGGAAGTTTTGGGCTGCCTGGAAAGCTGCCAGGGCTTGAACACCATTGACTTGGGGGACCTCTGTGTGACCCTGGACATCTTTGTGCTGACACTGCCCCTGGAGATAGAAGTTGTGAACGCAGACATTCTCCACAATAGGTAGGTGGAAAGACACCCAGTGACCAGTCGTTCAACTGTCCTCTGTCTGCCCTTCCCAGCCTGCCAGTCTTGGTGCCTCTCCACATTCTGTCTTGGGATTCTCCTTCTCACAGAGCCTGCCACATGCCTAAGAAAATAAAAGTTTTTCTAAAATAGACTCAGCTTCTCTAGAGATGCCTTTTTCCCCTCTCTGGAACCTCTCTCTGTCTTCTCTGGCTCAAAAGCTGATGCCCAGCCTGTTCTCTCTTCTGTGACAGATGCACCTCGGAGAGCAGCGTGTCCTTCACGCGCTCTCCAGGGCAGCCGTCCTCATTCCGCTCAGATGAGGATATCATGCACAACTTGGAACGGCTCCCGTCCACAGGAGATGAGAGGTATGGCACTGCAGGTGCAGCAGGCCCCTCATAGGTTCCTTTCACTGCCTAGGAGTTGCACTTTGGCAGCTGCATGAATGAGAGCAACTGGTTGATTCTTCTTCTCTCTTCTAGGCACCCTGCGCTTTCCAACCTTCCCGGAGTGCACAGACAGGCTATTGAGGCCACTATGAATGAGGTAAGCCAGCCTTGTCTACTGCTTCTTTGTTCCAGCTGGACCAGCGTGGCCACAACATGCAACACTTCCACACTTCCCAGCCTGCTCCAAGCTGAACCAACTGTCAGGCCTCGCTGGTGTCACACAAGGCATTGGCCTTGTGCTCCCTGAAAGTGTGGGATTACCCTGATAACGTTCTTACTGCAGTTGGGGTGGGGCAGGCAGAGCTCTCTTCCAAAGGCCTTGTCTTAGGTGCATTCAGGAGGAGGTGAGGGATGTTGGAAATTGGATCAGAACTGGGACAGCCTTGCAAATGCGTGTCACCTTGCTCTGCATCCTTGCTCTGCATCCTTGCTCTGCTCAGATTCGCTGGCTCCTGGATGATGAGATTGTGTCTGCACTGCGCCACTCGCAAGTCATCAGCACCTCCATCCTGCACCGGGTGGCCACCCACATCTATAACTCCAAGGGGCGGCCCAGCTGCCACAGTGAAGTGGTGCTGCTCCAGTTTGTCTTTGGACCTGAGCACTCTCTGGAGAAGTTCAAGGAGGTAAAGAGAAAGTCCTGAGGCAGCATCGTACTGCTTTGCTAGCAAGATGCTTATTCTTCCTCGTATTGCAGGAGTTCAGGAGAATGGCTCTGCCAGGCTACATGCTTAATGCAGAAGGCAGTGACTACCACTACATCTCCATCAGCCGCCGGCACTCCAGACGAGCAGCTCCAAACCCTGCAGGGACACCCTGCTTGCAGCAGCCAGCTGGAGGAGGCACCAGGACAGCCCTGGGCCACACAGGCCAGGAGGGAAGCAGTGAAGCAGAGGCGGAGGGCTCTGAGCTACACCATGCGTGCTGTGTCCTCCCACAGGAAGCCCGGGGTCTCTGGGGGTGGCCAGAGAGTGAGACGTGCATTATGCCAGACACAGGAAACCCCATAGGTGGGGGCAACCACCTGCAGGATGAGGTGAGAGACACTGAAGTGGTCTGTTGGTGGGAAGATGTGGACACTCAGGTAACAGAAGGTAGAAGGATGCAGGAAGATGATGGGACTTTTTTCAGTGCCTGTTTTTCTGATCATTTTTGCAACCTTGGCTTGTGTGCAGGTCTCGGGAGAAGTGGTGAGCCTTGAGCAGAGCAGGGCACCTGGCCATGACTCCCTGGAGGAGGCAGCTCAAGAGACAGCCATGCAGTCACTCCCATCCTCATCCTCTGAAAAGGGCAACAGCGAAAAATCGCCGTTGGTGACACCATCTGCAGCAAGCCTGGCTGAGTCCATAACACAAGGCAGGGAAGGTAGGAACTGCAAATGTGGGCAGAATGTATCTCAGCCTCAGAAACTTCTAAGGGAAAAGCCCAGTTCTGGCTGTGACATACAAAATATAATTCCTACTCCTCTCTAGTCTCTAAACACCAGAATTGGCACCCAGGACTGTAGGTCTCTTCCTTGTGAGGGTGCTGGCAATTCACTGCTCAACAGTACCCAGGGTAGTTGGCTGTGCTGATGTCCCTCATGACATGAAGTTCCCGATGACTCCAGTAACTTCTTCGAGAGCCCCATTCCCCAGTACTCCCTGTTTGTCCTGTAGTGGAATGTTTCTTCAGAATGCAGGGCATGTGAAAGGGCTTAGCAAGTGCTTTCATGATCTAACCTCTCTTTGCAGGCTCCAGCAAGCAGCGCCCCAGCCGCGTGCAGAGCGTGGTGTCGAGCCAGGGCAGCATGGACTCTGACCACCTGGGTGAGTCCGCTGAGGCAGGGGTGACTGACAGTGTGTATCCAGAGCCTGGCAGTGACAGTGCAGAGGTGTGGGTGGATCGTGTGCCCTGGCTGGGGTCACCCCTGGGGACAGGACTTGTGTGTAAGTGGCTCTGATATCCCAGAGACTGCTGTGCTGGGGAGGAGGCTGACTTGCCAGGCCTGGGATTGAAGCAAGGATATGTTGCAGGTTACGATGGGGGAAGCAGTGATTCGGAGTATGAGGAAGCGCTAATGAGTGACCAGGAACCCAGGTGTCCCCTCATGCCGGATTTCTGGCTCATTATAAAAATCCTGCAGGACCGAGTGGAGGTCTATTACCACACACGGTAAGGGGAGTCCCCGTTCTGGCCACTGCCTCTCTGTGCCAGGACCTTATTGCCACTCTTTCATCTCTGGACAAAATCTTCTTCCTGCCCAGTGCGTGTGGGAAGCTGCAGAACTAGATGGGTGCTCCATAAGGGGAAAGCTGGCATCCTTCCCCACTATAGTCCTGCTCCCAGCACACAAGGAGAGGAGCTATCCAGGTGCCCTGCTGATCCTTGTCTTCCTTTCCCTGTACAGCAGCCTGAGTGTGGAGAAGGCAGCATCAGCAGAGACAGAAGAGGAACAGCCAGGGGAGTGCCAGAGTCTCAACCAGGTGGTGGTGAAGAAGATCAGTGAAATCTGCAGGGTTGTCAATCAGGTAACAAATCTGCGGAGGACAGAGACATAGCTGACAGTCATAAGATGAGAGGGGACCTCTGGAGGGTGTCTGGTCTGGGCCCAGCTCAGAGGAGGGCCTGCGGAGCTGTTGCAGCTGTTGGAGCCCCAGCTTGGGTGTTCAAGGATAAGGCACTCAGTCTGGTTCTAAGCCTTTCTCCTTGCTGTCTTCTGTGGGCTGTGCAAGCACCAGAACCAATCTTTTCTCTGCAGCGGTTGCTGCTGCAGGACCTGCATGACAGCCACATATGCAACTCGTTGCTCGTGGCAGAAAGCGAAGAGGACATCTGGAAGAGTGAAACACCCTATACTTCCTACAGGCAGCGCGTCATGCCCACAGACGGTATGAATACTCCCTTGACTGTGCCTTGGTGGCAGTACTGCTGCCTGCCCGTGAGTGACTAAAAAGAGGGTGATTACCATGCTACGGCCCCAGCTATGTCCTATGTTCTTTGTAGATTACTCGGTGGAGGAGAGCTACCAGCCTCGGGACTACCTGGCTGCCACTATGCAGTTCATGCCAGGGCACTTTGCTTGTGAAGTTGTGTGGAGCACACTCATCCATGTGCATTCACGCCTCAAGATGGGTCCCAACATGGGGGTCTCACGAGGTGCGTACAGCCCGGGTTTCCTCTCCTTTTGTGTGTCAAGAGCCTGGCTTCTGGCTGGATTGGCACACCAGAGAAAGGGATGTGGGATAGCTAACGTCCCACGTTGCCCACAGCTATCCAGGCGCTTCGCTCGGTGCTCAATGCCTTCTCTGTGGTGAACAGGAAGAATATGTTTGTCTACCAGGAGCGTGCCACTAAATCTGTTTTCTACCTCAGGTAAGAAGCCAGCGTGACTTGTTGGCCTTACCCTGCCCTGCCTCATGCATTACACCAGACTGAGAGCTCCCTGGGGCAAAAAGTGTCTGCCCAGCCTCAGGGACCCTGTTGTTACCCAAACAGCAAATATCTCATTTCTCATGAGTCAGGGCTACATCAAGCCAGGCCCCTCCTGCGCTCTCTTGATAAGTGTTTATATGGGAAGGAAAAGGATGATTATTTTTTTTATTATCTTTTTTTGAGAGAGACAGAGAGCAGTTCTTCCACAAGTGACGTATCATAAGGACTAATTCCCAGAAAGTGCACAGGGGAGAGCAAGGAAGACATGGACCTTCTGTGGAGGTGTGATGCTGTCGTCCTTGGGAATGGCAGCTGACATGTCTTTCTCCTGTGTTCAGACTGACTGAAACCACCTCCAGTGGGAAGGTGTGGGAAGCAGAGAGTGTCCTTAGTCCGGCTTCTCGCTCACTGGCACTGACACGCAGCCAGGAGCCCCTTTACACTGAGGATCTAATGGTGAGTCTCCTGTTCTCTGGGAGTGGATGTGGGTGCTTGTGGTCACAGGAATACAGGGAACTCGGTAGTCTCAGAAATCTGGATTTTATGTGTATGTTGTAGATGTGTGGAGTGGACTGGCAGCGGGTGGGTTCTGTGTGTTCTGCCTGACCTAGCTGACAGCCTGGGACAATGATGGATTTAGGGTTCAGATGGAAACTGCTTCCATGTGGCTATTTTTGCTTCTCCAGGGTTCTCGTTCCTCTCTGGACACAGCCTCATGCCGTAGTGTGGACTCTGCCCGCCCTGTGGGACAGGTAGATAGGCACATCCAGCTGATGGTCCATGGTGTTGCCCCAGCAGGTAAGTGTTATAGCATCTGGCAGCAGATAGACTGTGCTGATGTAAAGCAGAGGAATAGAACTTTGCTCCCTGTCTTCTTTGCTTGAAGAGCAGAGAAGGTATCTCCCTCCTGAGCTGCTCTTCCTTAGCCCAGAGGAAAGGATCCATGGCTCACAGTGAAACCTCCTGCAGACCGGTTGGGTGGTTTTTTTTCCAGCTTTCTGTATTCAGGAGTGCATTTGTCTTTGCCCACTGTACCAGCAGTCTCTTGTGATCATGAATGGGTAGAAACAGATGCCTGAAGAAATTGATGATGGGGAAAGACATGTTCCCTGTTGGAACTGAGTGTGAGGATGGTACATCCTGAACAGGTGGGGAAGGGTGACTGTCACCGTTCTTACTGGATGGGGTGAAAAGTGTGCTTGTACTTCTGCTTACTTGCCAGGGCCTGAGATCACGGATGAGCTGGTGAAAGTGCTGCGCAGGCGGCTGGATGAGGCCACCCTGGATATCATCACTGTGATGCTGGTGCGGAACTGCAAGCTGACCCCAGCAGATGTGGAGGTACCTCACTGGATATCTACTTGGCTCATCGCAGAGCTCATAGTGCTTTTCTACCTTTTGACCTATCCTGGGGCAGTTTGCCACACCCCACTCCATGCTCCAGTGCTTGCTCAGGCTAGCATTTACCGAGGTGTATATACTGTGTGGGTGCCAGGGTAGGTGGGACATCCCCTTTGCTGGGGTTTGCAGCATGGCAGGGCTGTGAATACTCCTGGAATATGTGCCCACATCTGTCTCATGGGCCTGGGATCTGCCCACCACGCTCTCCTTTGCATAGCCAGCTGGTGTAATTTGGATCAGGATCAGAGCCCCGGGGCATCCTGCTAGTCTCAGCTGAGTTTCGAAGGTTTCTCTCTGCAGTTTATCCAGCCCCCTGGAACACCACCCACAGAGGTCCTGCAGTTTGCTCTGCCACCTTCTGCCCTGCCTTGGCTGCATGCGGTGGCCTACTATCTGCGCCAGAACCTCCTCATCTTCCTGCACACCCCAAAGTACACGGACAGCAACGTGGAGCACCACTTCAAGGTGAGGAAGGCTGTGAGTTGGGACAGCAGTCTGCCCAGCTTCTACCTGCTGCTGGTGGCATTTTTGGGGCAGCTCAATCATTGTGTTCCCAGCTCTGCCATGCAGTGTTGGGGAGGAACGGGCACTAAATACTGAAGCCTGGAGATGTTTCCCAGGACTGGGAACAGTTCCTGCTTGGCCTAGCCAGGCCTTGCTTTCACAGAAGCAATCATTTGCTGTGCCAAAAGCAACAACCACAAAGATCGTGCCCACAGTCATCTCCCAGAAACGTGGGAGAAGACCCCCTCCTGCAAAGCTGAGTTTGGCTTCTTGCATGGCTCCCTCAGATCTAAGGACTGAAATATCAGGATTAATAAAAGCTTGGGAACAGCTACTGACCCCCTCAGCGTGGCTGTGGCAAGGCTAGAGGTTGAGGCCAGATGTGTAATACTGTAGCTCTGCCTAGAGCTGTAGGGGGTTCCTTCAGCCCAATAGCGACAAAGGCTGTGCTGGCAGGCAAGCAGTGCAGACCTGCTTAAAATGCTACGGGTCTGGGCATGAGCTCTGCACACATGTGGGCCTCTGCTTCCAGTTAAAGAGAGTTCTCTAACCTCTGTCACCTTGGTCTCCTTAGCACTACTTCAACCACAGTGGAGGCGTCCCTGACCAGGATCTCTATCTGTACAACAAGCCAGGTGGCCAAGGCACTGGTGGGAAAGGTATCAGACTCGACTCTTTTCTGAAATAGAGTATGAGGCTGCATGTTGGAGAGCTCTGGGTGACTGAGGAGGGCGGGTGCTGGGATAGAGGATTGCACTGATAGCTGGGAGATGGGCAGGGGCTGTGCCTGGGGATGGCATACCCTTACACACGTGGTGGAGAAACCTAAGGACTCGCACAGCACAACTTGCTAAGCTTGGCCTGTTGCTGGTAGCTGTGGGGCAAGACACAGTGAGCCCTCAGTATGTGTGGGGCACAGAGGTTCAGTGGGTCTGGAGGTGGGAGCAGGGACAGTTGTTGCTAGAGTCTTACTGCAGAGGAGTGGCTGGATGCTGCATGTCGTGGAATGTAGGAGCAAGGTCCTTGCTCTTTTCTCTGGACTCCTGGAGGAGAGACTGGGTAGGGCCCATCTCACAGCAGGCTGTCATGTCATGTTTTGTCTAGGCCATGTGGTCTGTCACCTGGCCATTGTGTGTCTTGTGCCCCTCATGCACCATTTGAATGTTCTTCTGTTATGTAGGTACCATGTCGGACCTTGTGCAACACCTCTTTCCACTCTCTCACTTCCAAGGTAGCACCTGTGGCTCCAAGTGTTACTCCAGTTCCCTTTCCTGTGCAGCTCCCTGGCCTCTCTGGTCTCTGCTGTTCTTGTTTTCTGTGTTGTGGCTTCAGCTGACTGCTCTGTGTGTTTGTGTGTGTGTCCATTAACTGAGCCTCCTCTTTCTTGCTGGCTGGCCAAGTGAGCAAACAGAACTTGCTGTCCTCAGACAGCAGCTCTTCAGTCCCAGGCTGCTGATGAATGTCCATGTGCTGCCCTGTTAGCTTGCGAGCAATGTACTCCAAAATCCTGCACCTTTTTTGTCCCCCACAAGTCCAAACAGGCATCTCTTGAGGGAGACAGGAGGCAGGATGATTTCATGCTCCCAGGTGCAGCATCATCACTCTCACAGTGGCTGTGTCCTGGGATGAGGGGGTTCTCTTTCATACCAGGGGGCTAGAGTGGTTGGGCAGCACTAGATTAGATGTGAACTTTGTATTTCCATGAGCCTGGGTCAGAGGGGCCTCAGAGTCCCTCACGGATGGGAGATACCAGCTCCCTAGCAGACCACCTCCCTGCAGAGCGCGATGGATAACTGCACGGTCAGTGTCCAGTGCGTGGGGCAGTAAGGTCTTTAGCAGCTCTTGCTAACTTAGCTCTTCCTGTAGCCCTAGAGCTTAGGTCTTGAGTTTCTTACCTGTGATTTAGTGATTGTAATTCAACTTCTCTATGCCTCTATAACAAGACTGGAAGCCTTGTTCCTTGCGGTGGGGAAATGAGCCTTTCTGCTGGTGGGGCAGAGGCAGCCATCATCTGTGCCCTGAGAGGCTGAGATGGCTGAGCGCTTGCCTGGCAAACCAGCTCTGTCTCGAGCAGCACCTGCAAACAAGGAGTCTGCCTCTGTGGCTGGCAGCCTGGCCTGCTCGAAAGCATGGCTGTGGCTGCTCCCTCTCTGGGGCTTGCTTGAAAGCACAAGGAGGATGTGGGACATTGTGCTTTGTTCTTCTCGTGTCCTCACCTCAGATAAACTGAAGCAGAGCAGAGGTACAGGAATGGATGTGATAGGGAAATTTGCCAAAAAGGGGGAGGATGAAGGGACTCAGTGTGATAATTTATCCAGGAGAAGAGGAGAGTGACTACATCTTGGTCTACAATTACCACATGAGCACCTGCTGTCGTTTTGGTGGGCCTGGGACAGACTGTGAAACAAGACATATGAGAAGTTTATGCCTTTTACTGTTTGAGGAAGGAAAGTCAGCTTGCAGAGCTCTCATTAACTGTGGTGTGGGGCAGATTTGCTGCTCTTGATACCTTTCTATCAACACGCACATCCCAGAGAGCTGCCCTACTGCAGTGAGAGGCTATGTGAGGTGGCAGAGCCCCTGTGTGAGGCTACTTACCTTGATCTAGAGGGGATGAGGTTGGGTAAAGTCCTGGTCCCCTCTACCTTATATATTTAGGAGATAAACTTATTCGTTTTTTGAAAGACAAAGGGTTGTTCCTGTGCCTGTCTGGGGAGAGACATGTTGGGGGCTAGTGCAGAGCACCTCTGAGACAAAGCAGCTCCTCTATTTTTCTTCAAGTGGAGGGGTGCTCATCAGTGTGGAGTTTCCTCTGTGTGAGTGCAAGTGAGCTGCCCTCTCACTTGAATGCCTACCTCACCTTTGGGAGCAGAAGTCTCTATGCAAGTGCCCTCTCCCTTGCACCTGATATATCTTGGAGGAAAGGTGGCTGCAGAGTTTAATGCTTCATTAGGAACGGTGGAGGCCAGGTGGTTGTGCTGCTGGTTAGACCTGAGCACAGTTTGCTGCTGGCGCTGGATTTATCTTGGCACCAGGAGGACACTTGTCCTCCCCAGGGTGCTGTGAATCCACTCAGGTGCAATTTGGATGCTCTGTGGCAGCAGTCTTGTGTCACTCCCGTAATTGCTGGAATGGAGAGGAACAGTGTATGGGCTCAGCAATGCTGTGGGGCTGAGGTTGTTTGCACCTGAACACATCACCCTTGGGCAGTGTTGGGACAGTTTTGCCATCCAGTCACCTGAGCACTGTCTTAGTTCATCGATGGGCTTTGAAAGGGAATGGGAGCGTCCAGGGTTGCAGCGTGGGGTTCGAACCTCACAGCTGCATCTGTGCTGCTGCTTCCCTGGTGCCCTGGCCATGGGGCTGGGCTGTGGGGAGTGAGCTCCTCTTTCTGCTCTGGTCAATGGCAGAGTGTTGCAGGGTAGGACTGGTCTGGCCACTAAAACACAGGCAGATGCTCTCTAACCCCCTCTTCCCCCCGAAATGGGAAGGGAAACGGAATGAGGCAGAGAGACTTCCGGGTTAGAAAAGAAAACTAAAACAGCTTTAATGAAACAATAATAGAAATAATAGTGGAATGATAAAAATAAATAGCTATATACAACTGTATATAAGTCCGATATCAAACCCAACTCTCCTCCAATAGCAGTCACTACTTATGCTGCAGAGCAGGTGGCACTGGAGAAGCCCCAGGCTCAGCGGCAGCAGGGAGCTGGGCACGGGAGCTGGATTTCGGAACTCAAGATCAGGAGCAAAAGCAGGAGATTGGACAGAGTCCTCCCTGGATGCTGGCCATTGAAGGAAGAGAGAGAAAGCTAGACTCTTGTGATCACTCAATTTATAGTGAATATGATGTCTATGGAATGGAATACTCTTGTTGGTCACCTGTCCTGTCTATTACCTTGGTCACTATAGGAATGAGTATAGACAAGAGCCTTTCTGCATCCCAGTCCCAGGCAGTGACTGTAAACATCAGGTGTTATCGCTGCTAGTAGCAGACACTGTCTGCAAAAACATGCTGCCAAATTCAGAAAGTGCAGCCTTTTAGAAGAGACTGAACTGGGAAATAAAAATCACTGAACAGAACGGATTTCATTTAGCTTAAACTAGGACCCAGGATTTCTCTTTCTGCGTGGCACAGGGCATGTCGTATGCGGGCTGTGAAGCCAACACCACCTGCTGCTCTGCATCTCTGAACTGTCCCCATGTGTGTGCACAGGGCTCGACATAGAGAAGCTGCAGACAGGGCCTGAACTTTATTCTGCAGCAACTCCAGGCTAGTGCTAGGTGTCAGTCTGCTTTGTCCCCAGTCTTGCTGACTGGAGTCCATGGGGAAGGCACCCAGTCTTATATGGGTGGGTGGTGAGGAGAAGGGGCTGTGAGTGTAATCTGCAGTTATATATCCTGTCATGTATACAGTCTTCCTCTGCAGGGCCTCAAGGTCCTTTCTAGCTTGGAGAGGGCTGCTGCAGAGTATGTGGGTTCTGCACTGTGTCCCTGAAGAGGATAGGGATGGTGAGCCTTATGCTGGATTTCTCTGCGTAAAGGCCCTCCTCAGGCAAATGGAGATACTGTCCTCTTGCATATGGGGCTGGACAGCCCAGGAAGCTCCTGCAGGGATAGTTGAAAGCTGCTGTGACTCTGCAGGGGAGACATTCTTGGGGTGATGGGTGCTTCTTACCCTGGCTCCCCGCAGGCACATCTGCTCCCCTGGCTGCGTCCCCTCCCGTGGGCCCTGTCTGCCACGTGGAACTGTGCAACCCAAGCGGTGACATGACGGCCTCAGGTGGGGGGTGGCAGACTGGAGGCAGGGCAGGTTGGGGTGCACTGGGTGCCAGGCTGATGGAGGCTGCCCTGGGCTCTCCCCTGCAGGAATCGCGTGCATTGCGCTGACGTTCGTGGACGAGCATGGCAGCCCCGCCTCATTGCCCCATGGGGAGAAGCTTGATCCTCTGAAGTTGCCTTCCTCCTCACCTATCGTGGGTCTGCTGCAGGAGAGCGACTTTGAAAGCCTCACTGCGGTCAGCAGGCACCAGCCAGAGGCTGGCGTCCCGCATCCAGGTAGGGAGTGAAACAGGCCACAAGGTTCCCTGCTGCCTCCATGTTCCCTGGAGCGCCTGGGAGGGCTGGCACAAGTGAAGGTACAGAGCCGTGCAGGACTGCCCTTTCCCCACAGAGCCCCGCATCCTGGTGCGCCTGGATATCTGGGAGAAGGGTAACATCAGCCTGCTGCAGCTGTCGGAGAAGCTGCGTGGGGCCCTGCGCCACGCTCTCTGCGATGCCGTCATGGCGTTCCTCGTGCTGCCGGCCCCGCTCTGCGTGGAAGCCACTTGCCCACTGGGTGCCACGGACCTGGAGGAGCTGAGCTCTGCAGGTGAGAACCCGGCCAGGACGGCCACCCTGAGCCTCCAGCCTGCCTGGCCAGCAGCCATTGTGGCGGCTGGGAGGGAGGAAGTTGCTTTCCCCTCTGTAAGCAGCGCTATGCAATATCTCAGGGAGGAAGCCTCATAGAAATTGGCATTGGAAGAGATATTTAAAGGTGTGTCTGCTCCCCAAGACTGAATCCAGTTTGCTGAATGAGGGCTCTCTCCCTTCTCCAAGCCAGGCTCTGGCCAGCTGCAGAGCAAGACACAAGGACACCGGCAGTGTTGCAGTGGAAGGCTCTGGTGAGTCTGGTCTGCTCTGGCAAGTCTGATCTGCTCTGTCTCCCCAGGAGGCCTAAGGAGGACCATGTCAGAGACCAAGGGCCTGGCCCTGACCACTGGCGGGACTGGCAGGAGCTGTCCTCCACCCTTGCACTTCGCCTCTGCCCCTTCACCCAGCTCTGGGGAACCAGTGACACCCACAAGCAAGCTGGGACGTCGCAGCTTCTGGGACATGCTGGTAATATTGCTGAGGGACCAGTGGGGAGCAGGGGCTGCCGGTGTGTCAGGCTAAGAGGAATGGAGAGGATGGATCTGGCTCGGGTTGGAAGGCCAGGCTGGTAATGGGGACTTTTAGATCAGGGCACTAGCTAGGCTGTGCTTATGCACAGCATTAACTTACCCCCTTGTACCTAGAGCAAGGCAGAGTCCTCAGAGCTGGGCAGCCCCAAGACTACTGATGACATTGTGCTGGAGAGACCAGAAGAGGCTCGCACGAGGCGGCGGCACAAGACTGAGAATGTCAAGCAACACCTGAGCCAGGATCGGGCCACAGCCACAGCTGAACTGGAGCAGGCACAGAGGCAAGCACATCCTGCAGGCCAGACAGCCTGGGGTGTTGTTTCCCTCCATCTCTGCTGTACATTGCTCTGCAGCCTGACATCCTGCTGACTCTTTATGTGGTCTCTGACCACAATCCTCTTTCCTTGTAGTTTCTCCCTTACACAACCGATTAGGCAAGCTGCCCTCCACACACAAAGGCTCAATCCTTATTGCTGGAGTGCTGCTGGGAGCACTGCTGGGGGGGCCCTGTACAACACCTGACACCTCTGTGGCTGCCAGCTCAGAGGAATCAAGCTTGAGGGCTGTAACAACCCAAAAAAGAGGCTCGCCAGACTCTGCTCTGGGGCTGGGAGGGGGCTATTGCATTTCTGTGCCTTCATTGCTGCTGATTGATCTAGTATAACTGCTTCCCTTCCCTCTTCACAGGCGCCGAGCCTGCCAGTTGGAAGAAGGGGATTTGGGTACCATGCACCCACTCTTCAATCAAACCTGCCAGCAGTGGATGGCATTCATGAACCACTTGGGTATGTGTCTCAGGCCCCTGCTTCTCCAGATGGGCTGAGAGTGGGCCTTTCTACCCAGAGCTCTGAGGACAAGTCCTCATATGGCACCAAGCCATCCATCTTCATCCCTCAGTGATGTCTACCTAGTTATGCACCCTGTCTCTCCCCAAACCTCACCAGAGTTCCGTTGGGGCCAGTGTCAGCGTTAGAAAGCTGTGGCAGGAGTCCTGGTGTGTGCCTGTGCCTCTGAACAAACCTGTTAAGACCTGTAGTTGAATCTACTGTGTTCAGAGCCCAGCTTGCTGGGCTTGGCTCAGCTGTTTTGGAGAGACCTGGACTCCAACAGCAGCTGCAGTAGTGATTTAGCTCCCAGATGGAGCAGGAAGGGAGGGTCTGAGGCTCTGCAGCATGCTCTGGGGCTGTGAGGCTGCACCAGAGATCCCTACTCTTGCAGAGAGAGAGAAAAGGGCTGCTCTTCACACAGTGGGATTTGAGTCTGCGTGGCTGCCCTGTCGCCACTTTCTGGATACCTCTCACTTCAGTGTTTGTACATCTTCTCACACTTCCTGCTGGCAAGGTTTATCACGCTTTCTTCCTCTGATGGGGAGCAAGCCAGGGAGCAAGGAATAAGTGGGGGAATAAAGTGCTGTGCTCATGGCACATAGAGTGTTTGGTCCAGGCCTGGCTTCAGGCCAGAGCCTGAAACCAGGGGTTATTTCTGCCTTGTCTTTTTCTTCCTCCATATAAGGTCCTTGTTCTCCAGCTCTGCCTGCCTCAGTCCCTGGCAAGGCAGGAACTTGGCCTGCTTTGGGCTCCCTTAGCCCTCTCTGCTGGCCAGGCGGGCAAAGCTTGGCTCTGGGACAACTTGGCACCTTGTCCTACAGTAATTCTTCCATGCAGGGTGCCCATCGGTGCAGCAGTGCTCGGCAGAGATTGCGTCCCGTTTCCTGCTGTCCTCCATCCTGGTGGAAGTGGTGAGCCTGGTCACTGCGCTGGCAAGTGACACCACTGTCAAGGTGTTTGAGCAGATCAGGTGAGTTACGCAGTTCACAGAGGGGCTTTTTGGCACCAGCAAACGTCAATCAACTGTACCAGCCTCTGCTCCCATGGCTCACTTGTCAGACACCTTTGGTGCTCTTCTTTGCAGCTGCCATGAGGGCACTGCCTTCCTGCCCTATAAGCCTGGCCAGAATGCCAGCCCTCGTCCTGCAGCCGTCAGACACTTCATCCTGCTGGGACGCAACTTCCAGCAGTGGCGTTGCAGCACAGAACAGGGTGAGTGCCTGGCCAGGATCCACAGGACTGTGTGCTGGGGGCTCTTAGGGTGGGAGATGTTTGAGCAGGGTTCCCTCCTTGCTGGGACAGATTGCTTGTGCCTGGAGGTGAGCAGTGCGTTGTCCATCCTCAGCCCCTGAGACCTTATTCTCAAATTTGCTTGTAACTCCGTAGTTCAAAGCGAGCTGAGCCGTACTGCGGCAGAACGCCCTGTTGTGCCACCTTAATGGCACAAGGGATGTAAGTGTGGCATGAACTGGTACTGAGGGTCGTAACTCTGTCTTCTTCCAGCTCACAAAGGGCTCCAGCGCTTTGAGGCCATGGAACTGAGCTCGGCAGAGAGAGGCTCTGATCCCAGCCTTGGACGAGACCTGGCACCCAGGCAAAGGTTCCTCTTCATGGAGATCATTGACAAAAAGGTAGCTGTGGTGCCTGTGTGATGTCTGCTGAAAGGCAGAGTGTTCCCAACTGGTCCTAAATGTGAATGAGCTGTTGCCACTCTTCCTGTCCCAGCCTTGTCATCTGAAACTGACTGCAGCAAGTACCACCCAGAGCACCTGGGGCAGCCTGTGTCGCCGTGCAGGCATTCTCTGAGCACATCCTTCAGCTTTCTCCCCCCTCCTCTCTCTCCAGCTGACACTCTACACCTACAACTGGTCCCCAGACCTGGGGGCCAACCTGAACTGCTCACTTACTCGCCTGCTGCAGTGGCAGAATGCCCGGTCCCACATCGTGCACTGCCTGCTAAGCCAGAAGCTTGGACTCTTCCACCACCACTGCTTCATGGACACACCGTGGCATGAGGACAGCAAGCAGGTAGGACATCATACCAGGCAGGGCAATCCTTTCCTCTTGGCAGCTCGAGGGCATGAGGAAGATTATAGACACTTCTGTGCTTTTGTGTGCCAGTTGGCAAGGCATCCTCAGGTGTTCATGGGCCTGACCGTGGCCATGTATAGCCAGGTTGTTGCTATCTGCTCTTAGAGACAGCCAGAAGTGGAAAAGAAAGTAGATTCTACTGTTTGCAGCACTC
Source organism: Apaloderma vittatum (assembly GCF_000703405.1). NCBI lineage: Eukaryota > Metazoa > Chordata > Aves > Trogoniformes > Trogonidae > Apaloderma > Apaloderma vittatum. The sequence goes on from NW_009737052.1 coordinate 45,080, forward strand.
ATCTGTGGCTAGATTATTTAGGGTGGAGGAGGCTGGGGAATGGGCTTCCCACTGCATGTTAGGGCCATGTTGGGCCAATGCTTGCTTTCTTCAGGACTGTTGATGGAGAAAACCAACAGATATGTCTGTAGGTGGCCAAAATCTGGTTTACTCTCTTCTTGTGGATCCTTGCTCCAAGGCTCATGATAAGGAGGCTTTCATGACTGTGTCTGCTTGCTTAGGAGCCAAATCCTTTCCTGAACTCCACTTTGGAGGTGGATGCACTGATTCGGAGCTCCAGCCCCCCACCTAGCAAGGATCAAGGCCGGCTGAGCAGCTCTGCCCGCAGCCTGCCCTCTCTGCACTTCCATCCCGACGTGGTGCCCTTTGACGAAGCTCTGCGGGATGTTACCACTGTCAAGCGCTTACCCCATGGGCCTGACTTGGGGCCTTTTGACCCCGTGTCGCGACATGGAGCCCAGTTCCTGGAAATCAAGAGCATGGAGAGGAAAGGTAAAGCAAGGAACTTGTCAAGAGGTCTGGCAGAGGGGACAGTTCTCAGCTCCTCTTGTCCGGGTGCTGTGAGGAAATGGGCTGTGGCCTGTGTAGGGTGGGAGCGAGGGGAAGCAGCAATACTTGGGGCTATGGCTTGATACTCTTGTGGCTGCTCTCTTTACTCCAGAACTAGAGAAGCAGATGAAAATTGAAAATCTCTTTGTTACCTGGCAGCAGAGATCAGCACAGTCCAACATGCCAATCAGTGTGAGTACAGCCCGGACGGGCAGGCAGCAGGCTGGGCCTTCTTGTAGCACCACCTTCCCTATGGCAAAGGGGAGCTTGGAGTGGGGTGTATGCTGGGGATGGTGTTTAGCTGTGGAGCAGTGCCCTCTGCTTGAACTTGTGGAGTTGCTGGGCTCTAGCACCACACTTGGGCATGGGACCTTGCTGCCCAGCACTGGAAAGGCCGTAAAACAGAGGGTTCCCTCTCAGTTTTGATCTCCGTTTGCGCAGCGGTGTGGTGTTGTGGACAGCTTGTTCCCAGGCTTGATGTGGGCTGTGTGCTGTAACCATGTTCCTCTTGTGCTGTGCAGCTGGCAGACCTGGAGACCCTGAAGCAGTCCTCACGCCTGGTTCACTACTGTGCCACTCCCTTGCTCTTCGACCCAGCCTTCCGACAGCAGATCCAGACCGATCAGCTGGGCAGGGTAGAGGGGAAGGTGAGTGTCAGCAAGCACCAGGGCGGTTGGGCTTTGTGCACGGGGGCAAAGGATGGCTTTGCAATCTTTTCCCAAGACAGACCTGCTCTGGTGAGTTTGCACCCTCTAAGATGGAGACTAAGAAGATTCTTGGGTTTTCAAAGCCTTTCCTGCAGCCATGCCAGCTCTGGGGAAGACTGACTTCTTTTTTCTACCCAAGGAATTCAGTGCTGAGTCTAGCAAAGCCATCAGAGTGCTGTCTGGTACTGATCTGTTGGGGAAGCAAAACTTCTCTTTATGCATTCAGCAGCCAGACCTGGTAAACCTTGCCTGGACCCAGCAAATACCTGGAACAATTGAAAGGAAACCAGCTGAATCCTGGGCAGGTTGCTGTCTGACAGACTCTAACCAGTGCAGATCCCATACTGGCTGTTCACAGTCTTTATGTGTGTCAGAAGAGAAGAACAGGCTGTTGTAATTTATCTAAATGTCAAAAGGATTCTGACAGGGTCTTTAAGCAGAGATTGCTACAGAAATTGATCATTCGTAAGTGAATGGAAAAGTATCATTGCAGAATGAAAATTTCACTTTGTTTTTGGAACAGAGCAAAATGAAAATTGGTTGTTCAGTTGAAAGAGCCTGGCAGCAGGGGTTTCAAGGTTGAGTGTTGGGTTCTGTATCTCCAGATCGTTTATCGCAGGACAGATGAAATGCCAAGCCTTGTAATACTGTGTAGCTTTTCAGGTTGGTCAGAACAGAAGAAGATTGCAAGGAGCTCGATAGGTACCTGAGTAGCCTGTGAAATAGGAGGTGTTGGTTCCCAGTAGAACTAGTTCCCAGTAGAACTGAGCACATGTGAAGAGAAATTTGATCTCCTCCTGTATTGTACACTAACTGTAGAGTCTGTAGAGAGCAGACAGCTCAGTCAATTTCTTCAGTTTACAAACAGTTGGATGAAAAGGAAAACCATTTAGAGTGTGTCAGAAAGAGATGTTAGTATTATGGGTAACATTCCAGTATATTTTTAAAATACTAGTGTATTAATGTCTTCATCTGGACAGTAAGTGTGAGACCAAGCATCTTGTGGCAAAGGCATTGGAGTAGAGACTTGGAGAAGGTCGAGCATAGCTGGAGAGAACCCAGGTAAAGACACTGCTCCTGGGGTGGGTGAGTGAAAAGGCAGATAAAAATATGTAAAGAGCACAGGCTTGAAGTAGAGATAAAGAAAAGAAACTTCAGTCTCTCACAGCGCAAGACAAGGAACATTCAAAACATTAAAGGAGAACTGAAAATGCTTAAAAGGAAACTGTTTTTATTCAGTGCTACTGAACTACTAGTAAATCCTGAGAAGTCAGTAGTATTCATAGGGGGATTGGACTCCTACTATGGCAGTAGAAGCTGAAGCTCTGTTGAGCCTTGCATGAGCCAGCTGTGAGCCACTAACACAAGTGCAAGATGTGCATTTTCCCCTTGTGCCAGGGCACCTTTTCCTGCAGTCTGTCGCGGTGCTGTTAGGTTAGTCCCTGGCTGGGTAAATCTTGGATCTTGCATTTCAGCACACATACTAGGACTGTTTGGGGAACCAGCTGTCAGTGGTCTCTGGCAGAGGCAAGTGTGCCCTCTGCTCAACCAGGGCACCTGGTGTGTCCCAGTGAATGTCACCTGCTGGGGCCAGTCACAGCAGGTCTCCTTAGGAAATTATTTTCTCTTCCAGAAGCGCCACCGCTCAAATGACTCTACAGCTTCAGGGAGAGACCGCAGCCACAGCTGTGACTCGACAGAAGCGCTGCCCTGCAAGGTGAAGGAGGAGCCCTGGCTGCAGGAGATGTGCAATGCCTTCTTGCAGCAGTACATTCAATACCTGCAGAGCATGGGCTTCATTCTGGTCCAGGTGCGGCCGCCCTCACCCACCACTCGCAGGTCAGTGACATTTTGTTGCTGGAGAAGGGCTGCCACACTGAGCCATGCCTTCATTTGGCACAACAGGAGTTGCTGGCTTTCCTGCTCAAGGCTGTCTCTGTTGTCGTTTCCAGTAGCACAAGCCGGATCCGAGCTCTGGCAGCAATGGGTGTGGAGGGAAGAGGGTCCTTCTCCTACACGAAGCCAAAAGCAGAAGGGAGTCCAAAGGTGAGTGCGTGTGTGTTAGAGGGGTGGAACTGGGATGGAAATCAGACTGTGGAGTCTCCTGGTTGGCTTTTGAATGGGTTTCAGGCAGAAAGGATGTGAGAGGGCAGAGAAAATACCAAAGCCAAAAAGAAGTGTGCCTAGACCAGCACCGCTTCAGGGATGTTGGGTCAGATGACACCTCCTTGCCCTCCTTTGTGTCCTGCGCAAAGCCCTCAGAGGCCCTTCTTAGGACTGGATGGAACCAGGGCAAATCTCAAAAAAACAGCAGCAACTTGGGAGGATGCTTAGAAGAGAGTCAGGACAGCTGCCTTTAGGTGTGATTCTGAAGGTTTATCTGTCAGTGAAACCTCAGCATTTGTGGTTAAGGGCAACTCTGCAGCAGAAGGATCGTTAGTTAGAGTGAGATGAATGCTGAAGAGGTTAGAGAAGATAAACCTGGAATGGTTCTGCTGTGAGAGCAGGCTGAGGTTCCTCATTTCTAAAGAAGTGGCAACTAGGAAGGAAAAGAACAGAGCTCTGCCAAACAGTAGCTGACTTGGAAAGGGATTGACTCCTTGCTGTCCTACTTGATACAACATCTAGATGCCGTCAAATGAAAGTATTGGGAGACAGTTTCAAAGCTGAGGGAAGTATTTCTTTGTGCAGCAGTTAAGTGGTCATTATCAAAAGATTTTGTGAACTTAAGAGCTTACGTGAGTTTTGTGAACATGAGTTTAAAAGAGAGAGTAGGCGAGTACCTAGAAAAGGAATCCATCTGAGTCACTGGATAGGCAGAAACCACCTGTGGCACATGAAATCAGCCAGAGATGATGGGAGTGTGTAACACTTTCTCACTCTTCTGATGCTTTCCTAGCATTTGCCTTTGACTGATGGTACAGGATTGTGGGCAAGACAACTCCTTGCAGTTGAGAACGAGAAGAGAGCAATCTGGTGGAACAACCTAACAGGGCAATGGTTAAGCTCTGAATCCAAACCGGATGCCTCTGATAGCTGCTGTGTCAGGCAGATGTGATGGTCTAGGGAGAGCTTGTCAGGGAGAGGCGGGAGTGAGGTTTTGTGAGCCCCATTGCCCCTCAACTCACAGTGTCCTGCTCTAGAAACACCCTTTCGTGAGTAATCAGGACGTGAAGGGAGCAGTGTGCCTGGTGTGCTCTCTCAAAGGCTGTTCATTAGGCTTGTCAGAATTCTTTTTGCAGTCAGCTCTGGCATGACTTCTCTCTCCAGTGAGGGTGCTTGGTTGATGGGACTCCTCTATTTCCACTTCTACCACAGAACCTCATGGCAGCCTTGCACCCTAGTGTGCGGGCTGCTCTCCTGTGCCAGAGAACCTCTTCAGCTTTGTCCTTCTCTTCCTAGAGCACAAGCCCTGCTGTTGCCACTTATCATCTACAGAGAGCTCTTCCAGGTGGGATTGTGCTGATGGAGTTGGCTTTCCAGGTAAGAAAGAATGAGAAGCAAAGTATGATCCGTAGGGCTTCAAGGACAGTTTTTGGAGATGACAAAGTGAGTGATCAGCAGTGCAGCAGGAAAATGTGATTCTTCATTTCTTGTCCTGTCTCTTCCATGGTCCTGCAAGACTGTGCGTCGGCCAGAGATGGTTCTACAGGGCTCAGAGAAATAAGAGTTGCCTGGAGGGGGGCTAATAAAAGATGCACAGGCTCAGCACCAGGCAGAGTGCTCTCTGCTCAGCCATGTGTTTGCGGCGCTAACTTGGTTAAGACAGGAGAGGAGACAAAACGTGAAGCAAAAGCATCTGGGACCCAGCCCAGAGGGTGAAGCATGGGGGCTGTTCTCCTTCCCTGAAGAAGGCTCAAGACCTGTGCTGTGCTCATATGCTTTCTTCTCCAGGGCTATTACTTCTGTGTGAAGCAGTACGCGCTGGAGTGCTCGCGGATCCCCATGGGCCAGTCTGTGAACTCCCAGGTAATGGCTTTGCAGACACAGCTGGTGCTACTCAAGGTCGGGGATGTTTTGAGGAGGGAGGCAGAGAGCTCTGGGACAGAGTGCATATTTCAAGTATAGCAAGTTCTGGAGAGCTCTGCTTCCTCCCCATGGAAAAGCAGAACTGCACAGAGCCTTTTGCAGCCACATGCTGTCAGTGGCGTGCTGCTTGAGCAGATCTGGAGTGCAGTGAAAGGGGCTGGGAGGTTTGTCAAGAGGATGACTATCGTCTGTGCTTAGGGAGCAAGTTAGAGCAGACTGGGGCGAAATAGGAGCAATTCTGGCAAAGATAACTGCTCCAGAGAAAGTGGGTGCATAGGAAGCCAGAAGCTCTCTGCTTCCCTTCAAACAAGAAGGAAGCAGAATGGGATCAGGGATCTGTGGACGTGGTTGGCTACCCTTTGCTGGGGGAGATCACTTTCTGCACCATGAGCCCTGGTTCTGGATACGTCTGTGCCTTGCTCTCCCTTCTCTCTTGGTGTGTTGGGGTGTCTCTTGCGTGTCCCCAGGGCACTGGGTGGCTGCCTAGAGACTGGCCAGCCCCAGCCTGTCGGAGGCAGGAGGCATGCATGACCATACTGTCCTTTCCAAGGTGGCTCTGTAGCAAGGCTGCATCTTGTATATGCCAAGAATGACTCTCCTAAGCTTCGAGCCTGCCAGGATCTTGCCTGATGGTTTGTTGAGCCTTTCCTGGAAAGCCTGCATGTACACGGGGCAGGGTTACTGGGCTGCAGCTGGCACTGTGGAGAACGTCCAGACTCTCTGGCTGACTTGGGAAAAGACTTTGCCTGGTTTTGCACTGGGAAGGGATGGTCCTAGGAGTGGGAAAGAGGCATGGGGCTTGCTACAGGAGCCTGGCCAGCCACACGCTGAGATTTGGCCAGAGTTCCCTCAGGTGGGACAGTCGAGGTCCTCTGCCTTTGTCCCACCATGGGCCTGTGCAGGAAAGGCTGGATGCATGAACAGGGCTGGGCAGTGCCTTGTCTCTCTTCCCACTGGCTGTGCATCTCTCTCCATCAGGGCACTCTTACAGCCAGAGCTCGCAGCAAGAGCTGCATGGGACCCAGCTCCGTCTCTGAGTCTGCGGTACGTCCTCTCCTGCCACTGCCACGCTGAGCATGGCAGGATCTGCCAGTGTGGGACTGAACCCCCCGCTGGCTGTGCTTCCGCTGCTGTGCCCCAGTGCCTGGCTCCTGCTGGAGCTACCTCTTGCCTCCTGTGCCAGTGCCTTCCGTAGCAGTGCTTACTGGTGGGCAGCACAGCTTGGGAGGAGCATGGGGTGGGCCCCAGGTGCTGGCATGGGGAAAGCACCTTATGTTTCTTGCTTTTTTTCCCCTGTCTTTCCTGGGACAGAGCTATAGGCTCCTCTCTGGGCTCGTCACGGCTGTGCGGGTTGTCTTCTGGCTCGTTGCAGCAGCAATGCAGGTGGTGCAGAGAGCGAGAGCAGCGTGTTCTTGTGCCAATGCCGTCTGCCTGCTGGTTTTCCCTGCTTGCCCCCTTCTTAAACCAAAGGATTATGATGTTGGTCAACTGCACAAAGATGTCAGAGAGCCAAAAGACATTAAAACTGTGGGCACCTGGCATGAGGCCAAGGCTGGGGCCTTCACCAACCCTGTCCCCTGGCACAGCAGCTGCAGTTGTCCTGGCAGCATGGCTGGGGGTGAGGGTGTGAAGGCTGATGCTGCCCCAAGGAAGAACCAGCATGCTGGGCAGAGGGGATGGCCATGTCCTCTCCAAGCACAGCTGTGACATACCAGCTATCACTGGATCTGGCTTCCCAGGAGCCAGCCTGAGTCCCTGTTAACTACTGAGCACAGGGCATTAGCAACTCTGCTGTTGCCCATCTCTGGGTCCAACCACTCCTCACAGACCCCTGTGCTGCGTCCTGCTCTTAAGCGATATTCAGGGAGACAGTCTTTGCCGGTAGATCCAGAACTTGCTGGGACTCCAGCCCTGGTGCGTCCTGTACTTGCTTGTGGACTAGGCAGTGCAGAGCAGCTGTGCTCCCCTGAAAGGCAGCTGTGTCCTTCTTCACAGCCACGTGGCTTTCAGCTCGAGAGGGCGATGAACTTAATGCCAAAAGGGAGACAGTGCTGGTCAGTCTGTCTTCCTACCCGAGACCAGGAGTGGGGGCAAGTGTGGAACGAGCCACCAAACTGAATCCCCTGGGAAGAGGCCTGCAAGTCCGCTAGTTGCACTGTGCACACAGCTTCTCAGCTGCATCCTGCTCTGGTCTTGGGGCAGGGGTGGCTGCACTAGCTCTGCCATGCCTTGCTGTCAGCAGGGCTTTGCAGGAGGGTCTGAGGTGCCTGGTAGCATTCCTGTCCTGACTCTCTGTCCCTCTGCAGCTCTCTATGCTCTTCACGGAGGAGTGTGACAAGGTGCGGGACCTCATGCACGTGCATTCGTTCAGCTACGACTTCCACTTGCGTATAGTCCACCAGTATCTGCTGGGTTCCCACATGACTCTCCGCCAGGGCTACCATCTCACTAGCTTCCTGGAGGATTTCATTGCCCACCACACCGACATCCCCAAATTTGGCCGCAACCATGTTTTCCAAGGTATGTAGCTTAATGTGTGATCAGTCTTGGGTTGATCATCAGCCCATAACTTGGTAAAAGGTTTCCAAATGCTTTAGAAATAAACGCTTTGAAGTATCCAGGGAGTTAAGATGACAGAAAGAGGGTGACATGAGGGGCCCAGCTTCAGGGGAAGTCCTTGCTGCCATGTTGAGGGAGAGAGGTGGGTTACTGTAGATCTCTGTCCCCTAGAGTAATTTGTAGGACACTGCTCTGGCCAGGTAAGAGGCACAGAACATCTCATGTGATGGCAACATGTCCTCTTCCACTAGGCATGCTGGCCCTGCCCACCAACATGATCACCGCGCACCAGCTCTACAACTACATCGCTGACCACGCCAACACCTACCACATGAAACCCCTTCGCATGGCCCGGCCAGCCACGGGCAGTGACAGCAAGAAGGGGACACCAGGCACAGAACAGAACGAATACGCCCTGGTCTCTATATGGAACAGGTGAGTGCATCTACTGCAAGTTCCGTGGAGCTGCTGGAGGTTGGCGAGTTCCCCTCAAGATGCCAGGAAAACTGTCTGGTCAATGTAATGCCAGGCAGCAGTTCTGCCCAGCTTTCCTGTGATGGCCTGGAGGGGTGGTGTACGTGTGCGCACGTGCGTTTGACACTTCCAGTAGCACTTCTGAGGAGTCTTGCTGTGTTGAATTCCCCGTGCCCAATAGTTCTGTTATGACCAAGAGTTCTGGGGGAACAAAGCCAGGTCCCCTTCATACTGATGTGCTTTTGCTCCCAGCTCTGGCTCGTACAAGGACTCTGAGGGTCTGCGTCATCATGATGAATTCGATGTGTCCCTCCTGGTGTGTCACAGCGCAGCACCGTTTGAGGAGCAGAGTGAGGCAGAGAGGCGCATGCTCCGGTGAGCACTAGGGGCCCAGAGACATGGCACCCAAAGCTTTCTGGCTAGGGAGGAGGGCTCTGGGAGGGACTGGCTCTGTCTGAAGGGGAACAGGCGTGTTTGGTGCTGTCTGGGAAGGATCCCAGCAGGGAACTGGGCAGTGTGGTATGTGTCCTTGTCTTGGGCAGAGGACAGCACCCTTACTGGCAAGGACAGAGGCGCCCATGATTCATCTGCAGCTCAGCTGAGAAGGGAGCAGCCGTTTCCCAGGTCACAAGTGTCTCCTTGCTTTCAGCTTGCGTTTCTACGTCATCATGACTAGCCAGCGGGAGCTCTTTCCCCGGCTCACGGCCGATATGCGACGCTTCAAGAAGCTACCACGCTTGCAGCGAGAAGTGCTGGAGCCTGTGGTGGGCCGGGCAGCCTGGGAGGCGGCGGAGCCGGAGACGAGCCTGGGGCGGCAGCAGCCAGCAGAGCAGGAGCTGTGGCAGGACGTGGAGGACAGCAGCGAGTTCTACGCGGGGGGCACGCAAGTCAAACTGGGGCCAGGGCTCTTCTACACGTCATGGCCTCCGAGGTGGCCTCAGCCCAGAAGCAGCTCAGCAACATGGTGCAGCTGGCCAAGTGCCACTGCCGCAGGGACAACCTCTGGAAGCGCCTCTTCCTTCTGGAGCCTTTGGCTTCTGACAAGCTCAAGCTGGGCAAACTCTCGCTGGTGGAGCTGGAGGAGCTGCTCGATGCTGTGCATGGAAAATCCATTGCTGACGTTGACCCCCAGCTGGTGAGCAGCAGGGATGGATTCATGGTACACAGCAGCCACTGTTGTGCTCTGGTGATGGAGTGGGGGTACCAAGGGAAGGAGCTGCAGGGCATCTCTCTTCCTGCTTGGTGGGAAGATAGGGGCAGGAACATAGCTCCTATTTGGCAAGGGAAGGTGGAGGCTGCCAGGACTTCTCTATGGAGAGTCAGTAGCCCTGAGTCAGCATGCCTAAGTGGACAGCGAGGGATGCATCTGATTTGGGGTCTGAAGGCTGCTGTAGCGTTATGGCTGCTGGTGCCATGGCTAAAGAAAGGCTGAAATCAGCCCTTTTCCATGTCTGCAGGGATGCTTCCTCACCATGACAGTCTCCTGGTACCAGAGCCTCATCAAGGTGCTATTGAGCCGCTTTCCCCAGAGCTGTCGGCACTTCCACAATGCTGAAACCGGCACCCAGTATCTGGTAAGAAACAGCCCGTCGCCCACCTGAAGCCTCTCTCCACTGTTGAGGGCCTGCTGTGGCTTCTCTCTGGGTGAGCCTGGGCACTATCATGATGTTGTTCTCCACTCCGCTGCTGGTGCAGTATGAGGTGTGTGCCCCTGCGGCACAGCAGTGTCTCTTTGGCTGCTCTGAGGCGGGCAGGAGACTGCATCCCTGGAGCCTCGTGCTGTGTTGCCCCATGATGTCACCTGTGAGCCAGGCAGACTTGCACCTTCATGGCTCTATCATGTCGCTCGTCCTGCACACCAGCACATCCCTGGGTGGGTGTTGTTTGTATCCCTGTCCTGGGTTTTTTCCTATCTCCTTTCCAACATGTGCTGTGGCTCTCCTCCTGACAGGTTGTGCTCAACCAGAAGTTCACAGATTGCTTCGTTCTTGTGTTTCTCGATTCCCATTCAGGAAAGACGGTAAGATCTTGGGAACATAAGAGCAGCTATATTGGCTCAGGCCGGGATCTGTCTAGATTCATCCAGCAGTGGCCAACGGCAGGGGGGGGTGGGGACAAGGACAGGTCAAAGACCTTGTAACACCTTTCCTGAATGCTGTCCCAACATCTGCCAGTCTGTGGTTCAGTCCCATCCTGAGCTAGAGTTGACCTTTGCATTTATTTAATAGCCCTTTGTAGCTTTGTTTCCTGTGGTTAATTTCTAGCACCCATGATTTCCCCTGACTTGCAGCTCCGTGAGGCTATTGCAATCTAGGTGAAGAACTACCTTCCTCGCCTTGTTTTTGAAGCTCCTTCTGCTCTTTTCTCGTGATGGTCACTTCGTTCTCATTTTGGAAAGCAGTGAGGAGTTGATCTTCTCCTTCACAGGATTGTTTTTCCATCATGTTTTTGTCTGTCTTTCCGTCCAGGCTAAAAAGTCCTTCTGTATTTGGTCCAATGCCAAGTCACACTGGTTCTGGCTAGGAGGGTCCCCAGTGCTATGGGCTGCTCCTACCTGGGCAGAAAGGAAGGGGACCTGCACTCCGAGGGTCCCGGCACGCCTGCACGGGCTTTGGCCTTCATTGGACTTGAGGGAGAAGTTTCTCTGCTTTTGGCTGTGCTCCCAGGCAGAGTGCACATGGGTCACAGGAAATACAGCTCCATGTGAGAGCAAGGGATCACAGAATCACAGAACATTAGGGATTGGAAGGGACCCTGAAAGATTGTCTAGTC
>NW_009737052.1:56208-61325 GCF_000703405.1 Apaloderma vittatum
AGGAATGCATCCGGGCGAATTTTGAAAGTCTCCAGAGGAGACTTCACACCCTCTCTGGGCAGGCTGTTCCAGTGCTGTGTCACCTGCGCAGTGAAAAAGTTTTTCCTGATGTTTTTGTGGAACCTCCTGTGCTCTAGCTTGCACCCGTTGCCCCTTGTCCTGTCATTGGACATCACTGAGAAGAACCTGGCTCTGCCCTGTACAAGACACTTCAGTCCGCAGCGAGGCTTTTGCAGAGACTGCAACGTAACTGATCTCTTTGTAACTATGTCACAGTCCATCTTAAAAGCAGGTCAGGGAAACAGAAGGGGTGGTGCCTGCTGGAATGCTCCTCAGCGACTCCTGCCACTTGAGGATGAAGAGCCCTTCCCATTTTGTGCTGGAACTTTTGTCATGACCAGTTCTGTCCTCTTCATACCAGTGGTAGCTCAGAGCTGAAACCACTTCTCATTGTGTCGGTCCCCACTTTCTCCCTGATCCCCTAGATTCGCCTCCACATCTGAAGACAGAAGTTTTGCTAATTCTGTGTTGCTGTGTTAAGCAAGCTGAGCTCTTAAGCCTCCCTTCCCCAATGGCTTCATTGTCATTCAGAGCCCTTCAGGGTCAGCCTTTGTAAATACATGTGTCTGGGACTGCACCCAGTATTCCTGAGGAGTCTCAGCAGAATCCTCTACAACTGTACTAAAGCTTTTCTGTCCCTACCTGGTGCTTCTGGTACAGCCTAGGGTGGTATTTGCCTTTTCATCATCATGTCTCACTGGTCATAGTGTCACCTTGTGGTCAGTGATAACGATATGCCCGGACCCTCCACTGTCTCTCCCAGTGACTCAGTTTATACCAGAAATCCTTTGTGTTCCTCGTCTTGTATTTTGCACTTAACATTCATCCTATTCCTGTGGCTTCTCAAAAGTCTCTGGGGCTTTTTTTGCATTATCCCAATCCTCTTTTGTATTAGTGCCTCAAATTTTATCAGCATGCTCTTCATCTTTTTGCCAGACTCATTAAAATACTAAGCAATGAGAGTCCCAAAACCTGTCCTGGAGGAACTCCATTTGTAACCTCTCTCTGGCCTACCACTTCCCTCTTCAGCACTACCATCTTCACCTTAAAGTTCCTGTGTTAATTCTTGTCTTTTCAGCTTACCTAAATTTCCCATGTTGGGCTACATCAAATCCTTCCTGAAGCTCAGATAAGGTAGTACTTCTAGACAAAGGAATCATGGCATATCTTATCAAAGAGAACTCCAGCGTTAGCAGGTCACTTTGGTAACATCAAGCTGCATCTTTCTTGTGGTTCTTTCTTCTGAGCCTGCTCTAAAGCCTTGTACGCTGCTGGAGTTAGGCTCACAAATCACTTTCTCTTCCCTCGTAAATGATGGTAGTGCATTTGCTGTTTTGCAGTTACACAGCTGTTCTCATGGCTTTACGAGTTTGTTAGGGGATGCTGGCTACTAGTAGATGTGCTGTGTTTCAGCTCTGGAGGATGTGCAGTCCCAGTGTTTCGCCTCCATGATGCTGACCGGAGCGCACGGAGTTGCTCACGCTTTCCCGCTGCTTCAGCTCCTGCAACCTCCTCTCCTGAACCCTGTTCTCTACTCCCCTCTGCCCTTTCCCTGCCTTGTCAGAACAGTCACTAATGAGAATGGAGCAGCCAGCATTTATTTTTAGGCTCGCAGTTATTTCATTTAATCCCCTCCCCTTCCCCATTTGTTGCACTCCTACTCTTTGCCTTAGGAGAAGAAATTTCCCTCTTAATTTCCCTGGAAGCCCCTATTACTGTGGAGGCAGTAGGATCCCCTCCTTTCCCGAGGCTGCTGCTGGCGTTGGTGTAGCTGCAGATGCATGAGGGCTGGCAGAGAGAGTGGGCAGGTCCTTGCAGCTAATTTCCACCAGGAAAATTGACAGGAGGTTCAAACATGCTCTGTCACAGGAAGAGGCTCTAGCTTAGGGCCACTGGCATTTTGGGACATCTCCCAGTATCTGCCTGACACTGCCAAAGGGGTGCCCATGCACCTGGGTGAGGGGCTGCATAGCGGTTGTCTGAATCCTGTCCCCTGACCTGTTTGTCCCTCTCGGCAGAGCCTCACCGTGGTTTTCCGGGAGCCGTTTCCAGTGCAGCCCCAGAACAGTGAGAGCCCTCTGCCACAGCTCGTGTCCACGTACCACCACCTGGAGTCCGTTATCAACACTGCCTGCTTCAACCTCTGGACGGGCCTGCTCTAGCACTGGCACGCACACCCTGGAGCAAGTTGAGTACCAGACCTCTTGGCACGGGTGACGATGGGGAAGAACAGGCCTCTGGGAGGGACCTGTGCTCCAGCACTGCAGGCAGCGCTGCTCCCGGCACGCATGGAAGGAGGAACCTGAGGATGTGCGCCTTCATGGCTGGTGTGGCCCTCGGTGGTCTGGTTTTGGCGGGTTTGATACTGAATGACTTTGACCTGAGCTACGAAGGCAGGTGCTTGGCTGCTGTGGCTTGGCTGAAGCAGAGCGACTCTCAGGGATATGGCTTTGGCATCTGCAGGTGAGTTCTGCCCACCGGGAAGGCACGGAGGAGCACACGCAGCACGTGTTCTGCACAGGGCAGCACCCCACATTGCTCTGGCTTTAGGCGGAAAGACTCCCGGACTTCAGAGCTCTGGGGAGTGAGACTGCCCGCTTCTGGCCCTTTGCTTTCATCAGGAGAGCACCAACTGGGACAGGAAGGGTGAACTGGACCAGGGGAGGTTTTTATGGAGATGTACATTAAAGGTATTGCTGTATCTTGTGAAATAAACTGAACCAGATCCCTGCTCACATGCTGTAGACTAGGATGTGGAAGGTCTCAGCCACAGAAGCAACCCTGGCTGGGTTTGCACCAGTCTTACTCTTGCTCCAGAGCAAGAGCAGGAGGGCAGACAGCCCTGATCATGCATGAGCAGGCAGACCCCAGCCTGTGAGGAGTCTTTCCCCACATGCTACAGGGTCACCACTGGGCATTGGAAGCAGCCTCCAGAACTGCAGAACTTGGAAGCCCAGAGCCCTCTTCCAACAACTCCAGGCACCAGCTGGTGCCAGACTGGGAAAAACTCACACCCTTCCTAAGTAGAGACTGGAAACCTCTTCCTGGACACCCCTGCAGACTGGAAGAGTGAAGGTTCTCCTGTGTACCTGAAGTCACCTACAGTGGTGCCCAGGCCAGCCCCAGATATGACACGCTGCAGTCAGTACTCGAGTAGATGAGGGGCAACCCACCACCAGCCTCCCTTAGTCACAGAAGAGACAGACATACTCCCCAGTTAAGCCATATCTTTGACTTTTATTCCAGTGGTTTCCTTGTTTTACTCTGCTGCCTTGCCAGTGCTGCCACGCTGCAGCCCTCGTCTCTCCCAGTATGAGCGCAGCCAGCCCAAACCTTCCAGCGTGTCTCCTGCAGTGACAGACACAGTCTCCTGCTGGCAACCCCAGGCAAGCTTGAGCAGCTTCTGCTCTGGGCAGGGCTCTCATCCCCAAGTAGGGACTCTGATGCTCACGACCTGCCAGCCAGTCCATGCTTGGACCTGCCTCTGGAACTCACCTTTCGGAGCGTACTCACACCCCACGTAGCCACTGTAGCCGAGAGACTCCAGGAGCTCAAAGACATAAGGGAAGTTCAACTCCCCAGCACTGTCGGGCTCGTGCCGCCCTGGCACCTGTGCAATCTGGATGTGACCTAGGGAGGGAATGGGAGATGCTCTGGCCAAGGCAGCCCTGCCTGCAGCTTCTCCAGGCATGAGATGAGGTGACCCAAGAGCAGCCCCAAGTGCCCAGCCAGCCACAACAGAAGATGGGGCAGGAGGGGCCTCATCTTGAAGTCACGGCTGCCCCATGGCCCCATGGAGCTGGTCTGGGTGCAGGGCATTACCGATGAGTGGGAAGTATGTCTTCAGGTTGTGTGACAAATTCCCATCCATGATCTGGCAATGAAAGAGGTCCTGGGGGAGAGAGGAGACAGATGGTGCAACTGTTAAGCAGTGAGCAGTGCTGTGGTCACCATCCCTCCCCACGTCCCCAAGAGGGGATAACAAGCCCACAGCCCTGTGGGCCTGTGCAAGGTTTCCTGGTGGAGGGTGGACCCTGGAGATCTTCAATGCTGACTCACCAGTTGCAGCTTCAGGTTGGGCCGTCCCACCTTCTCCAGGATGGCAGCAGCTAAGGGTGCAAGAAATGAGAGGCCATCACTCCTGGGTTTGAAGCTTCATGGTGAAGCCCTGACCTCTCCCTTCATCAGCTGTAGTCCCTCGGCATCTCTCTACAGGCGAGGCAACCTCCTGCCTTTCAGACTTTGGGTATCCTTTTCCTCCCTTCAAGGAGACTTTGGGGAGAGGTGTCTGTCTTACCTTGGTGTGGGGTGTTCAGATAGTAGCGAGGGTCAGTGATGCGGTTGTTAATTGGCTCCACCAGCCCAACCATGTCTTCCTGTAACACAGTAATGTCACCCAGCATGGGGAGTGCTCCTTCCCCATGCCAGGCTGGGGGGAGATTCTCCATCCTCAGTACCCTAAATGCTGCACCCATGGAGCAGGACCCATTCCCCCCTACCTGGGCCAGGAGGTCAGCAGCATATCGGAGATTCTCAGTGAAGGTGGTTTCCATCTCCCCTGCCACTGCTGCCCGGTCTGCGCCCAGCGGAACCCGCCCAGCCATCAGGTGGATCCTGCAGACACACAGAGATCAGCTCCAGTCTCCAAACAGCTGATCAGATTTAACACCCCTTCTTCTTCTGATGGAGGGCCAGGCTGGGGGAGCAGACACAGAAGGGGTAAGAGGAGACACCTCCCCTGCAGGAGGTATGACGGGGGCCACCGAGCTGTGGGGACACACACCCCCCCTGTCCCACCGCGGTACCAGAGGGATGGCTTTAAACCTGCCTGACAAAGTCCCCTCTTTTGCCAGCCGCCTCCAGCTCTTCCACCCCAAAGCTGAAGCTGCCTTGGAGTCTCCCTCCTGGGGCTGCCCCGAGGCCAGCGCGCTGGGCAGCAGGCACGCTCTGTGCCTCATCTTAATGCTCATGTGCTTAGAGCAGAGAGGGGACAGGGGCCACGGCTGGGCTGCGCGCAGAGCTCAAGGGCCAAGTGAGAACAAGGCTCTTCTGCAGCA
>NW_009737052.1:61358-61662 GCF_000703405.1 Apaloderma vittatum
ACAAAAACCTTTTCACGCTCCCTGTTACCAGAGTGCAAAGGGGTCTGGGCAAGCCCCGTCCTTCCTGGCCCATGCCCTGCACAGGGCTTTGGACTGCGTTTCTAAGGGAAAGAATGATGAAGTGTAAATAGAATAAAAGGGCCACGCTGGTTTTCTGAAGGCGGTTGTGCCAGGCTAATTGCATCTCTTACAGGGGCTCTGCTGTGCCATAATCCGTGCGGCCCTCAATAAAGCAGCTGTAGGGGTGTCCCCGGGAAAAGGACTAATAGAGCTGGGGAGGAAGAAGGGAGGATTAGGGCTGCTG